>NW_027202346.1:175000-272738 GCF_024711535.1 Dipodomys merriami
CGAGCAGACAGCCTGGTATGTTCTGCTTTCTGCTGGCCCTGCCCACGCGCCGCCCCCGTACCCGTGGGCCCACGCGCAGGGTCAGATCCAAAGCATTGGAAATTCCGCGCAGAACAAGCTCACTATGGTAGGCGGGGGCGGGACAGGAAGGGGAATCCAGGGAGAGATGCTATGACTATGATGTAAGGTGGGGATGTGTCCCCGTGAAGCCCCGCCCCTAGCTTTCTTTCTCTGGCCCTGGTGCTGGGGTGAGGGTGGGGGCAAACTCTGGAGTGAGCTGTGATGTGAGGCATGGGGGGGGGTCGTGTCCTAGTGAGTGCCGGCCCACTCTCCCTGCTGAGAGCTCCCGTGCCCCTCCCACCCGACACACCCCTCCCACCTACCCGGCCTGGGGGAGCTTCTTCCTGGAGTTGGAAGGTAGCATCTTGCTAGCCTTCCTGGCTGCTCTCCTCCCCCTCCAGTCCTGGTGCCTCTGGCCTCAGCTAGATGGCCTGTCCCCCAAATACTAATATTGATCTCATAACAAGGATACTTTTTCTTTTTTGGACAGAACTGGGATTTGAACTAAGGGCCTTGCACTTATTTGCCTACAAGTTGAGCCATGTACCCAGTCTCTTTTGCTTTAGTTATTTTTCAGGAAGACCTTATGGCTGGCCTGTGCCATGATAATTCTACTAATGCTTTTCTCAAAGATGGGAGGTTTTTTGTTTATATGGGGTCTTGCTAGTTTCTTTTAAAAATTATTTTTATTTTTATTTTTTGGCAAGATTGACCTTGAATCATGCATATCCTCCTGATCTCCATCTACTACTATTGTATTGCAGGCATGAGCCACCACATGCACTTAAAAAAAAAAAAAAAAGAAAGTTTGGCTTAAAAATATTTTTATTGTAAAGATACTGTATAGAGGGGTTTACACTAAGGTAATGACTACATTTTCTATGGAGCATTTTTACCCCCTCATTAATTTTTCTCCTACCCCACTTCTTTCCTCCCCACCACCCAAGTTGTAAAGTTCATTTTCAATATAGTGTCTTATATATATTTATCCTTATTTCAGCATTTTGTTATTTCCCTATCCCACTCCAAATTAGAAAAATGTATATACAAGATGCAGGACACCGGAATCAAATGCAGTGAAAAATGGGGATATACTGTGGGGGAAGAACATACAAATGAAACAAAAAAAATCATGTAGTCTATTATAATTACATTAAAAACAACAACAAAGATAAAACCTTTTGTGTCTCTCTCTTTCGCTTAGAATCATCTTATATGGTTATATGTATAGTTTTTGACCTTTTCTGCTTGTCCTAGACATACACTAGTTATTGCAAATAAGGGAAACAATGGGACCTATGTTTCTTTAGGCCTGGCTTACTTCACTTAATATTCTTTCCAAGTCTTTCCATTCCTAACAAATGGGGTAATGTCATTCTTTCTGACAGAGGCAAAGAATTCCATTGTATATCTATACCACCACATTTTCTTGATCCATTCATCTATTGATGGGCATCTGGGTTGGTTCCATATTTAGTTATAGTGAATAATGCTGCAATAAACAGAGTTGTGCTAGTAGACTTACTATGGCCTTGTTTGTTCTCTTTTGGGAAAATGCCTAAAAGTGGGATTGTTGGGCCACAGGGGAGCTCTATGTGAAGTCTTTTGAGGAACTTCCATACTGCTTTCCAAAGTGGTTGAACAAGTTTACACTCCCACCAACAATGCAGTAGGGTTCCCTTCTAGCCACATCCCCTCGAGCATCTGTTGTTATTAGATTTCTTGATAATAGCCATTCTAACTGGGGTAAGGTGGAATCTCAATGTTGTAATAATTTGCATTTCTTTTATAGCTAGAGAAGTTGAATATTTCTTCATGTGTCTATTGGCCTTTTTATTTTCTCTTCAGATACTTTTTAAGTCTTATAAGATTTCTTCAGGTCTGGAGAAGTGTGGCTTTCTGCACTGTTTACTAGTTTGTTTTGTTTGTTTGTTTCTTTTTTTGGTCAGTCCTGGGGCTTGAACTCTGGGCCTGGGTTGCTGTCCTTGAGCCTTTTAGCTCAAGGCTAGTACTCTACCACTTGAGCCACAGTACCACTTCTGGCTTTTTCTGAGTAGTTTATTGGAGATAATAGTTTCACAGACTTTCCTGCCCAGGCTGCTTTTCAACTTCAATCCAAGGATCTGAGCCCCCTGACTAGCTAGGGTAACATGCCTGAGCCACTGGCAACTGGCTTTGGATTTTACTATTTTATGTTTGAGTCTTATTACCTGTCTGTAATGCACTGGAATGAGTGATTTTTTTTTCTGTTCCTGGTGCTTGAACTCTTGGGCCTTGGCCCAGTACCCAAGGTTCTTTTGCTCAAGAGTAGCACTCTAACACATGAGCCAGAGTACCACTTCTGGATTTTTTCGGTGTAGTTAATTGGAGATAAGAGTTTCACAGACATTCCTGCCTGGGCTGGCTTTAAACCACCATCCTAAGATCTAGGTCTATTGAATAGCCAGGATTGCAAGTGTACTAAGGCCCTGGCGCCCAGCTGAATCTCCCTATTTTAAGCCTCATATTGTAGCTTAGACAGGAGGTATATGCCCCAAGAGCCAACATCTCCCAATTTTCTGCCAGTGCTGGCCTGGAACCCTGATCTTGACAATCTGAGCCTCCCAAGTAGCTAGGATTATAGGTGTGAGCTACCAGTGCCTTAGATTCAAGGTCTGATATAACTGTTTAGAGTCCTGCTTGTCTTCTTACATAGGACAGTATTTCAGTAACAACTATCCTTTTCTCCCACTTCTGCACAATAAAGGAGGGATTGCAATAAAACTCAAGTGTGTTTTCCCCCTCTCACTGAGGAGGTTGAAACCAACTGCTTTTTTCATGGTGTTGGCAAACTTGTATATTTACCATAAGGTGAGACTTCTGATAGAATGCCTGGAAAGGAAATTACCACCTCTAGGAAATTTTCAGGGATGTTCCAGTGGCAGATTAGGCTGTGATCAGATTCTAGAGAAATTGAGATTCAATCTCAAACTTTCTATCACCAAGTCGAATGATATTTTCATTCATTCAGTACAGTGTTTAGGATAACCAAATTGATAGATATTTTCTCAAGAAATAGCAAAGCCACTTAGACTCAAAGCTTTTACTTTCTAGCAAATAACTACATGAAAGGGGATGCTAGTGAATGGGAATGCTAGCTAGTGCTTTGAAAAATTGAGAGAGTACCTAATAATTTGATTTAGATGACTTTGGAGAAGGTGCAAAGAGGAATATAGGAATGTTGCACAAGAGATAGAGGAATGTGGAATGTTGAATGGAGGTATGACAGAAAAGCACTTCTGTGTTGCAGTTCATGTGCAGGAGGTCAGGATTGAATGAAAAGTTCACCTCTAGCTGAGTTCTGGTGGCTCACATCTGAAATCCTAGCTACTCAGGAGGATGAGCTCTGAGGACCTGGTTCAAAGCCAGCCCTGGCAGGAAAGTGAGACAGGTCTAATTAACCATCAGAAAACCAAGTGACACTGTGGCTCTAAGTAGTGGAGTTCTAGCCTTGTGTGAAAAGTCTTAGAGAAATTCAAGAACAGGAAGAAAGAGAAAGGTAATGGAAGGGAGAGAGGAGAGGAAGATGAGGGGAAGAGGAAGTAGAGGAGGAGATGGTATAGGTTAGAAGAGGAGGGAAGGGAGATGATGGGGGAAAGGAGGAAAAAGGGGTGAGAGTGAAGTGAATGAAACAGAGAATAAGAAAAAATGCCCAGACCTCAAGCCCCAGCTCTAGCACACACTCACATACACACACTCAACTAAAGAAAAAGGGAGCTGGGCGCTGGTGGCTCACGCCTGTAATCCTAGCTACTCAGGAGGCTGAGATCTGAGGATCGCGGTTCAAAGCCAGCCCAGGCAGGAGAGACCGTGAGACTCCTATCTCCAATAAACCACTAGAAAACCGGAAGTGGCGCTGTAGCTCAAGTGGTAGAGCGCTCGCCTTGAGCTGAAGAGCTGAGGGACAGCGCCCAGGCCCAGAGTTCAAGCCCCACGGCTGACAAAAAAAAAAAAAAAAAAAAAAAAAGGGAAAAATCTGATAAATAGTGATATCAATAGTACTTCCCTCCCATCCCTCCTCTTCACTTAACACTGGCCCCAACTCGAACACTCCATGGAATTCAGGATTCTTCAGCTCCCTTCATTTCTACTGTCATTTCTCCTTTAGTATTACTGTGTACCCTGTCATTCACCATGTACCCATCTTTGCCATCTTGTGACTCTCATTGCTTCTCTCACTAGAATCCCATCCATTCTTTGAGGGAATCACTGCTACTCAAATATCCCTGAGCTGGATCAATGAAGCCCCAGCCTTCCTCCTGCTGAAAATCTCATCAGTCTGCTCTGCAGGCTCAGCCTCCTATTCCCAGTGCATACGTAGCAAAGGCCAAGTCTGCCCAACTCCTCCCCATCACATGCTTGTCACGTAAAGGCAGAATCAGCCCTCCGCATAGCCTCTCTGTGCAAAGCTAATGTCCTGGCTGAAGCAACACAAATATGGCAGTGGTGAAGGCTCATATCTAATCTTCCTGAATTTCTGTTGATATGGGAATGCAGTTAGCCCAGGCAGGATGTGTCTACAGGCAGAGTCCATCCAGGCCCCATCAATCCACAAGTACCACTATATCTCCATGGCTTCTCAGGTCTCCTGTTCCGTCATATATTTCACCAGGTTTAGCTGAACCAAAGGGAGTATATTTTAATATATACACTTTGTGATTCCAAAAATGGACTCTTGGTGTTCAGAATGATTGACTATTGAACATCAGCTCCCTCATCAGCACGCTGGTTCTCCCAGCAGAAAAATTAGGGTCTATTCTTCCATGAGGCCAATAGTCTTTCCCTGTGAACTGCCAAGGTAAAGCACCATGCACAAAGCCTGGTGCTCTTGGGAAGGGGTGTCAGCTGGTGACCTCTCTGGGGACTCACTGGCTCTCTACCAAGATAAGCTAACACTCAGTGCTGACCCTCTTGTACAGTGCACATGTCCCTCCCTCTCTCCCTATCAATTTGTATACCAGCCCACCACCCCCTTTCTCCCACAACCATTTATAAGGTGTCCCTCACACAGCTGTGCCTCACATATAAGTACACAAATCCCTTTCATAACAACACAGAAACCAAAGTATGCCACAGCAGACTAACAAAGTCAAATTCACTTCCTGATGCTGGAGGCTCTTCCTGTCATCCTAACTATCCCAGCAGCCTTTATGGGAACTCGAACACTCACTCCATCTTCACTTAACTAGAAAAATGCAGGCCTGGAGCTATCATGTAGTGGTAGTGTAATAAAAAGCAGTTCCAAAGGCATCTGCCTCCCCCTACATGATGAACTCATTGTTCCCCTGTGCCTAGCTGTAGCAGGAGGTAGGGGGGTGGGGTCAAGAAGGGATGGGACAGTGAGCTTCATGGGGCCAGGGCATGAGTGGAGGTTGAAACTGTTAGAGCTGTTGGAGTGGGGTAGGGGCCCAGGCTATATATAGTCTGTCTGTGCTGAGGAGCAGGGGCTGGGGAGAGACAGACAGCAAGAGGCTCCTATCAGAACAGAGTAGATCAGGGCTGGCCTGTGAAGAGGCCTGTGGCCTGTGGACAGGACACTGCAGAGGCAGATACAGGAGGAGGAAGGAATAAAAAGGAAAAGCTTTCCCCTTTGGAGCTTTGCAGACTGACTATTTGGAGGTTTGCAAGTCTGGAGGTGTGATTCAAGTGATAGTTAACCAGCCATGACCATGCAAGCTGAAAAAGAGAAAGTGTGAGAGAGGGAGGGGAAACCAGAGAGAGTCAGAGTCAGATTCAAGAGCAGGAAGAGAAGGAGAGTGGAAGTGTGCATGAAAGGAACAAGAAGTGGGATAGGGGAAGCAGAATAGGCAAAGTTATGGGGAGAAAGAAAACAAAGGAAGAGAGATGGTAGAGGAGGGAATGTGGGGAAAGGGAAGAGAGGAAGGAGAAAGAAAAGGAAACAGAATAAGAAAAAATGACTGAGGTCAATCCCCCCAGTACCAGCACAAGGATACACACAAGAACAAAAAGGGAAAAAAGGCATGAAGGCATCATGGAAATCAACTGTACTTCCTTCCACCCACCCTCTTCACTGAACACTGGTCCATGTGGAATTCAGGAGTCCTCAGCTCCCTTCATAACCTGGCTCCTGTCATTTCTCCTTTAGATTTAGTGTGCATCCTGTCATTTACCAGGTACCCATCTTTGTCTTCTTGTGGCCCTCAGTGCTTTTCTCACCAGAATCACATCTCATTCTGTTTGCTGAGCTCTGTACCCCAAATAGCTCTGACCTGGAATCCTCATCCACCAGGAGCCCCAAGCCCATCTCTTGCTGCAAATCTTCTCTGCAGGCCTAGCCTCCTGATCCCAGTGTACACATAATAAAGGCCTACCTCCTCCATTCCACACTTGTCACCAAAGGCAGCATCAGCCCTCAACAACTGCCTCTGTGTGCAGACCTAATGTCCCTGGCTGAATCAACACTAATAACCCAGAGGTGGAGGATCACATCCAATCTTACCCAACTTCTGCTCATGTCCAGATGCAGTCATCCCAGGCAGGGTCCATCCTATATCTTCATACTTTCTTAGGTTTCTTCTACTTCACAGATTTCTCCACCTCTAGCTGAGAGGAAGGAAAACTATTTTAATTCATACATTTCTGTGATTCAAAAATGAGCTCTGGATGTTCAGAATGCTGCTCCCCAGCACTCTGATACCCCAAGAACAAAAACAGGACTCTGCTATTCTTCCATGAGGCTTAGAGTCTTCTCATGGGAACTGAAGGGGAGAGGAAGCACCATGCCCAATGTCTGGGGAAAGGGATGTTACCTGGGAGACTCTGGGAACTCACAGAATCTCTACCCAGATAGGACATCACTCAGTGTTCACAACCTTCAATTGTGCACGTCCTTCTCATCCTGTGTATTCGGCACAGCAGCCCACCACACCTTTCCTTCACCAACCATTTTCAAGGTGTCCCTCACACCCCTCAGATAACTACACAAATCACTTTTGTCACATCAGAGAAGCCATCCTGTGCTATGCCAGTATAACAAGATCAAAGTGTTGCTGATGGTGGTGGATCATACCTGTAATCCTAACTCCTCCAGAAGCTAACACCTAGAGATCACAGTTAAAGCCAACCTGAGCAGACTTCATTTTAAATTAACTAGAAAAATCTTGGCTTGGAGGTGTGACTCAAGTGGTACAGCACCGGTTATGAACATGAAAACTCAAAGAGAAAGATCTAGAGAGGCAGGAGAGAAAAAGACAGATTCATGAGAACAGAGGAAGGTAGAAGGGAAGAGAAGAGAAAGAGAAGAGGAACGAGAAGAGGAAAAGTAGAAGAGGGAAAGCAGAGACTGGTCTGGAGGGAAGTTAGCTGGAAAAAGGGGGAACAGAAATGGGGAGAAAGAAGAGCTTTGACACAGAGAGAAAATCACTCAGTTCAAGTGCTGGGACCAGCACACACTCACAAATATATACCCACAATAAACAAAAAGAAAAAAAGGAAAGGACTGAGAAAATATGGAAATTAACACTATTTCCCTTCTCACCCGCTCTCTTCAGTGGAATTCCATGTGGAATTCAGGAGTCCTTATCTTCCCCCTCTCAGCTCTCCTTCCACATCAGTGTCAACCTTGTCTATCAGGAAGGTGCCCATCCTTTGCCCTCTTTTGGTCTGCACTGCTTCTTTTCAATGGAATACAATCTCATCCTGTTAGCTGTGCTCTGTTCCCCAAATAACCCTGAGCTGGATCATTGATCCAACAGGAGTCATAGCCCACCTGCTGTTGCAAATCACATCAGTCTGCTTTGCAGGCTCAGCCTCCTGACCCCTGGGCACACATAGCAAAGATCAGGTGTGCCCAACCCTTCCCCATTACATACTTGTCAGCCGAAGCAGCATCAGACCAAAGCACTTGCTATGTGGAAATCTAATGCCCCTGGCGAAGGGAACATAAATAATCCAGTGATGGATCATATCCAAACATACCGAATTTCTGCTCATGTCCTGATGCAGTCATATCAAGCAGGGTAAATCCACAGGAACCAATATATCTCCATACTCTCTCATGTATCTTGCTGCTCTTTCCAAGGATTCTCCACCTGGAGCTGAAAGGAAGGGAAATGTTTTAATTCATATAGTTTGTGGAACTAAAAATGGGCTCTGGATGTTCAGAAGGGTCTAATATTTTAGACTCAGTTCTCCCAGTAGTCTTGATCCCCTAGGGGAACAAAATGTACTTTGCTATTTATCATGAGGCTTAGAGACTTCAGCAGAGAAAAGCCAGGAAAACAGAAGCACCATGTTGAAGCATGGTGCCCTGGAGTAGGGGAGACACCTGGGGGCCTCTGAGGGGACTCCTAGAATCTCAACTAAGATATCCCAACACTCAGTGCAGACACTCTTGAACAATATACATGCCTTGCCTCCCTGTCAATTCTACACACCATCCCACCATGCCCTTCCTTCAACAACCATTTGTAAATTGTCCCTCACAGAGCTGTCCCCCAGATAAGTACATAAATCCCTTTTTCCACATTAGAAAAACCAACCTGTGTCTCACCAGATGAACAATGTCAAAAGTCCTGCCAGGTATGGATGGCTCTAGTCTGAAATCCTAACTATTCCAGAACTTCACACCCAGAACAGTGCATTTAAAGCCAGCAAGAACAGACCATAGAAATGCAGGCTTGGAGGTTGGAATCAAGTGGAAGAGCACCTGTGATGCACATGCAAACTGAAAGAGAAAGACAGGAGACACAGAAGCAGAGGCAGAGAGACAGATTCATTCAAATTTCTGCTCATGTGCAGACACAGTCATCCCAGGCCTGGTCCATCCACAAACACCACTATATCTCCATGCTTTTTCAGGTCTCTTGTTTCTTCACAGGTTTGTCCACCTCTACCTGAAAGGAAAGAAAATTAGCTTAATTCACACATTTTTCCAGTGTAATCAGGGACTCTGTTTGCTCAGAATGTTCTCAAATTTGAAACTCAGCTCCCTCAGCACTCTGATTCCCCTTAGAGAAATGTGGACTCCCAGGGCAGTTGCAATTGTAAGTAATCTGTATAGGAAATAGGGTCTTTAAAATTTACTGTTTTTATTTTACTGTAAGTCTGAAATAAGAGATTTTTGGATGATGGCATTATGTTAGAATGGCAATTAGGTTTAGAGAGAACACACAAGAAACTGCATTAAAATGGAGGAAAGTTGGGGCAGAAACTACTGACATGGTGCATGGAGACAGGTCCCTCTCTTTTCCCAGTGAAGATGAGCCCTTGAGCTTCGACCCAGCCAGTGTAAATAGTTGTACACAGTCACCTAGAGACTGCCCAAGGAGAAGCGAGGCCAGGATGCCACCTTCCCCCCAGATCCCCCTGCTCCTATACCAAGAAGCCCGAGGGCCACACTTTAAACCTAAGTAAACAAACTAGGCAAGTAAGTAGGAAAACATGCAACATATCTGGAAGGTGAGATGATGACCTGCTGCAGCATTTGGGACAAAAACACCTTAGTGTTCAGGGGACAAATGGGAAGTTACTTAATAAAGTGACATTACTTGAAAGTAAGGGATCGAGATGGATCCACCAAGCTCAGAAGGTACAGACAGCTTGAGGCCACCTTTCAGCTTACTTTTCAACATTTAAAAGTCAGCTCCCTGTCAGCTCTCCTCTCACTGGAAGGAATGCTAGCTGGGGAATCCCCTAGCACTTGTCACTCAGCCTGGCTATGCTGGACTGAGACCTCTGCTGGGGATACTGGGCACACAGCAGTGTGAACATTCTGCATGACTCCCTCCCCTCCTGCAGCTCTTCAATTCCACACCTCTCTGCTTTTCCACACCTTAGTGCTGTGGTTGAGTTCTGCACCTCTTTCTCTGGAACAGCTTTGTTCTTAAGCTGTGGACATTACTTTGGGGGCCTTCAAACAGTAGCGGAGTGTGTGAAAAATGGTGACTATCCTGTGAGCCACGCTCTTCCAGCCCCATCACTTATTCCAGCTGGAGGCTATGGCCTCCCCCTGTGCCTGTCCAGAGGGAAGGGCATTTTCCACCAAGTGCCAACTCTCTAGTCTGCTCAGCCAGCTAAAAGAATCCTGGCCCCAGGTTAAGCTAGTACTGGAGCTGTGTGGGGAGCAGAGGGGAAGGACAGGCAGACTGGCACTTTGGCCTCTCTTCAGGCAACTGTTTGTCATCAACTTGCAATTGAATTTCTGAGGACAAACTGAATGTGTTAAGTTGTGCAGCTAAGCTGACTCTCCTTCATGGAGAGAGGGCTGGTGGAAAGTTCCTGAGGAGTTGAGGTACAGTGGAATAGCCAAAGGCATCATTTTCCACTCCACACTTCTGGCACTCCCTTTTGAGTTTTCTTGGATGACCAGATAGGTACCCATGGCTTCATTGAACGCTCTGTCCTGGATTGCCTTTTCAATGTCAGCAATGTTGTAACCCATGTCCCATAGGACTGTGACACTAATGGGGTCCAGCTTTCTGGGCAGTGGCTCATCAAGAAGCAGGCCAAACCCCACACCTACAGCCAGCCATGGGTTTCTGATTGACATCCACAGTCAGCAGTTTGGAAAGGAGATAATGTCTCTTTGCAGATAGATAAAGGAGAGCTGTGTACCTGGCCTCAAGGATGTGTACCCATGTCTGCCATCTTCCTCCCCTCAAACAGCAACTTTCCTGTTGTCCTCACATACAGAAGCATACCTAGGATCCAAATGTCCTCTTTATAGGCATCATACATTTTGTATAGGAACATTTCTAGAAGTCTGAATATCAAGGCTCCACAAAACCCCTTTAGCAATTGCCCCAGCAACACCCTGATGCTCAGCCCCAAATTACTGACATTGGCATTGCATTTGCCATCCACAGGATGTTCCTGTGTGTGAATCTATTCTTGTGAGGGTAGTGCACAGCACTCACCATCTCCTTGAACAGCCTCCTGGCTTCAAGGTGGTGACAGGAGGATTTGCCAGTCCACCCTGTCCTATACTGGCTGTTTTTACACATTTTGTCATGACTCAATTTCAAGGCCTTTTGAGTCAGGGTAGGGTGGAGATACTGCCTCTTGTCTCCTGAAGTGTTAGTCATTTGGTTTGGACTTTAAATGACATCAAGCTGAAATTATTTACATTGTTTCAAAACCAAACAAATTGATGTTCACATGTTTTTTGGTCATGTGTGGGACTTGAACTCAGGGTCTGGGCAGTATCCTTGAGCTCTAATGCTCAACCACTTTGAGCCACAATGTCACTTACAGTTTCCGGGGTTAACTGAAGATAAGTGTCTCATGGGCTTTCTACTCAGGGTGGCTTTGAACCTAGAACCTCAGGTCTCAGTCCCATAAGGAACTAGCATTACAGATGTGAGCCACCAGTACCTGGCACAAATAGGATTTTAAAAAGATGCCAAGTTTTAACCTTAGACAAGACCATGAGGTCTGAAGGGCTGAGACCTTATCACGACTTCTGCTTGGTAGTTCAAGTTCCTGTCTGCCATTGCTCTGTGAAGGACTCTATGTGTTTCTGAGTTAGCCCACGGCAATCTTTTTATTCCGTATTTTATTTCATTTTTAAAAGGTTTCAGTGACATTATTTTCCAAATATGTTTATGGAACAGCCACCATAGTCAATGGCTGGAAGTGGAACACTTCCCAGGTTGTTATTTTTAATAAGTCATTACTAACCATTATGATGCAGCATGGAACTCGTAATGGCTCTTGAAGGAAGGTGGAATCTTTCCTAATTAGGTTTTTATTATCTGTAAGTAATTGTACAGGACTGGGAATGTGGGTTAGTGGTCGAGTGCTCACCTAGCATGCACAAAGCTCTGGATTTGATTCCTCAGTTTCATATACATAGAAAAGCCAGAAGTGGAACTGTGGCTCAAGTGGTAGAGTGCCTCAAGCAAAAGAAGCTCAGAGACAGTGCCAAGGCCAAGTTCAAGACCCAGGACTGGCAAAAACACAAGCAGGGGTAAATGATCTGAATAGAAATTTCAAAAAATAAGAAATGCGGGAGTTCCAGGAAGATGGCAGAGGAGAAGCTGGAATCTGAACAAGCTCTCACATAGAAAGCAGTTTTAGAGTTCCAGTGAACAGTCCTAAGCCAGAGAATCACACCAAGTGTGCCATCACAGAACAGAGAGTTAGACAAGACAGGGGAAGCCAAGGCAAAAAGACACATCTGAGCGCCTGCCAGCAGCTGCCGCTGCGGCGGCAGGGTCGCGGCGGCGACCACCGCCGTGGGGTCATACCTGAGACACAGAGAGTCTGGGACGAAGGAGCCAGATGCAGGGGACTAGCAGATTCTACTCACCCCAACAAGAACCGACAAGGAAAAGACATCTTCATCCTGAAGTTTGCAGACCAGAGACGACCCAGGATCCAAGACTCGGCGTGAGTACAAGCCCGACGTCCTCACTCCTTCTCAGGGAGCAGAGAGGGGAAGGCCACCCCTCCCCCCCCAGCACCGGTGATCTCCATCTTGGATACCGACAAAGCTCGGAGGAGCTGCTAGCTCCAGCTCAGGCCTTGGAATAAAACGAGTCATTTAGCAGGTCACAAGAACTTAACGCCGAAGTGACCTGCCAGACTCAGCTCCATCCAGGGAAACGTCACCCAGCTCAGGCGCCAGCCATTGGAGTGGCTTTCCCCACTGGGTAACCAGAGCCAGAAGCTGCCCTCCCCTCTAGCAGCCACCACAATCAATTGAAAAACAGAAACCCTGAGAATGGCTCCAGGCTGGGCACTGTGAGTTTTATCACAAAATAGCCCAGGGATAAGCTACTGTTTGTTGAAAGGCCTCAACTCTACCCAGAACCTAGCCTCATCACTGCATCCCCCTCTTTTGTGATTCTCAAAGCTGATCAATCTCCCAGAAAACTAACCTGGGAAGGGGATCTCAAAATCTTGGGTAAAGCAGAGCATTTTTCTGCCTCTTCCAACAAATTGACTTAAGAAACCAATCAAGCCACAGGACCTCAAGCTGACCAGAGACTCCAACAAGAGGCTGGCTACAGACAAAAGGGAGATACAGGATTCTTCCCACACACAAAAATAAAAATCAAAAGACTTTTTTTTTCTTCTTCTTCTTTTGTTTTTTTCGTTTGTTTTTTGTTTTTTATTTACCATATATATATATATATATATATATATTTTTTTTCTCTTCTAAAACTTTTAATAATATTTAATTTTTGCCTCTTCTGAAAAAATAATTGTTTTCCAATAGCTTTTTTTTTTCTCCTCTTATAATTTTTATTTTAGGAATATGTGAATAAGCGTTTTCCTTTCTCTTCTTCTCTTCTTTCTCTTTTTCTTTCTTTCTTATCATCTTTTTGTTTTTTGTCTAGCGCTACTGAACTTCTGATCTTTTCTTCTCCATTTCCCATCCTTAAAGTTTTTCACATCTCCTCTATGTCCCTCCCTTTCTGTCAACATATTCACATTCCTCTCTAAAGAGATGGTCTTTTAATCTCTATAATAACATTAATTTTACGTTTCTATTTTTTTTCTGGTCTCTTTTCATTCCCCTTTCCGTCTCTTCCTTTTCTCTCTCTCTCTACTTGCATCCTACCCAACCCATTTCCTGCATTATGATTAGGACATAGTTAACTCTCCCTGTGCCTCCCCACACCAATCTATTCCTACTTTTTACCCATATCTCTCCCTAATCCTAATAATTTCGGGTTTTCCAATTCTTTTCTGCACTTCGAAGTCCTTTAACATATAGTTGTTCGATGTTGAATAGATGTATCTGTTGAACTAGATTGTATCTGTAGACTATTGACTGTACAAATGCAAACTTTGGTTGATGGTTGCCTTAAGATAGTGTTCTAGCACAAAACTGGTGCTATCTTCATCTCAAATGGGCAGAGTAAGCCGGAAAACACAAGAAAAATGGCAATTCGGGTATCTCAATTCCCAGTCCTGATAATCAGGGATTAGAACAGATAAAGAATAATCCAAAGGAGAGTTCCCAAATAGCTCTACAAACACTACTAGCAAACATGATAAATGAGAAGTTTGACAATGTACAAAGGACTCTGTATGAGTGTGATAGGGAGAGAGAGGAGGCATCCCAGAAGTTTATACAGGAATAACATAAGTGTGAGGAAGCCACTCAAAAACTGATACAGAATTTGTAGTGAACAACTTGAGAATACTCAAAGAGAAAGGGAGGAATGGCGTGAGCAGGCAGAGAACACTCAAAGAGAACTGCAGGAATCCCAAGAAGGGGAAAAAGAGGACTGCAGGAATCCCACAGACGGGAGGAAGCTAATCAAAGAGTAATTCAGGAATTGAGAGACCAGGTAGAGAATACACAAAGATCACTAAAGGCATTCATGGAATCCATTAACAAAGAGCTGAAGGAAGTCAGGGAGACCACAAAGGGAATGCTAAATGGAACCCAACAGAAGGAATGGGAGTCCAAAGAAACCATAACCAATCAACTAAGTGATCTGAGAACAAACACAGAACACCAAATTAAGGAAGTAAAGAAATTCATACAAGACCTAAAACAGAGCTTCAACAAAGAACTTGAAGCCATCAAAGCTGACCAATTAGAAGGAAAAGAGATAAAAAAAAAAAGTAGAGAGTCTTGACAGCAGGTTAGACCATGCAGAAGATCGAATCTCAGGGATTGAAGACAGCCTAGATATTATAGAGAAAGAACATACAACCATCCAAGACAAGTCCAAGAAATATGATAGGTCTATCCAACACCTGGAAGACACCATCAGAAGGCCTAATCTAAGGATAATGGGTGTAGAGGAGCACCTAGAAACAGAAGTTAATCGTCTAGGAAATTTGTTTAACAGGGTCCTAGCAGAGAACTTCCGAAACATAAAAAAAGATAGGCTTATTCAGATACAAGAAGCTTTTAGAACCCCAAATAGACCAGACCAGAAGAGGACATCAAACCATCACATTATAATCCACATAGGATCAACTCAGACCAAGGAAAAGATCCTTCAAGCTGTCAAGGAGAAAAGGGTAATCACCTATAAAGGGAAACCAATCAGAATCACCTCAGATTTCTCAGCAGAGACAATCAACGCAAGAAGAGCATGGAATGAAGTATGCCATGCCCTAAAAACAAACAACTATCAACCAAGAATACTGTACCCAGCTAAACTCTCCTTCATAACTGAAGGCCAAATAAAAACCTTCCATAGCAAAGAAAAATTGAAACAATACATCTCAACCAAACCAGACCTACAAAAGATTCTTAAAGATGTCCTACACATAGAAAACCAACAAGACCACAATAAAGGCCAAGAAACTGCATCCAAACTGAGAGTCCAAGAACCATAGGAAGAATCCAGTTTTTACAGCCCACAAGAACATGGATATCATGGCAGGAACTCCCAAAGACCTCTCAGTCCTATCTCTTAACGTTAGTGGAATGAACTCTCCAATTAAGCGACATAGACTGTCTAGTTGGATTAAAAACCAAGACCCTTCTATCTGCTGCCTTCAGGAGTCACATCTTGCCCATAAAAACAATCACATTTTCAATGTTAAAGGCTGGAACAAAATCTACCAAGCAAACGGCCCCCATAAATAGGCGGGAGTTGCAATCCTAATATCAGATAAAATAGACTTCAAATTAAAATTCGTGAGAAGAGATAAAGAAGGTCGCTACATACTGATTAAAGGATCTCTCCTTCAGGAGGATATTACAATTCTAAATATCTATTCGACAACAATGGAGCACCCAAATTTATCAAAGAAACACTACTTTCCCTCAAATCCCATATAGATCCAAAGACATTAATTGTTGGGGATTTTAACACACCAATCTCCACACTAGATAGATCAACTCAGCAAAAACTCAACAGAGAAACCGCAGATCTAAACAGCTGCATAGATCAACTAGACTTAACAGACATTTACCGAACATTTCACCCAGCAGCATCAGAATACACGTTCTTCTCAGCAGCACATGGAACGTTTTCTAAAATAGACCACATTTTAGGCCACAAAGCAAACTTGTCTAAATTCAGAAACATTGAAGTTATACCTTGCATTCTCTCTGACCACAAGGGAATAAAATTAGAACTCAACACCAAAAGCCACCAAAGAAAGTCCAGTATCACATGGAGGCTGAACAACACACTGCTGAATCATGAGTGGGTCATGGAAGAGATTAGAAAGGAAATTCAAATGTTCATGCTATTCAACAAAAATGAACACACAAATTACCAGCTCCTCTGGGACACAGCAAAGGCAGTACTCAGAGGCAAGTTTATAGCTCTGAGCTCCTACATCAACAAATTGGAGAGATCTGAAACTAACAATTTAATGACACATCTAAACCTCCTTGAAAAAGAGCAGCAAGATAAACCCCAATCCAATAGACAGAAAGAAATAATCAAAATTAAATCAGAATTAAATGAATTAGAATCCAAAAAAACTATAGACAGAATCAACAAAACAAAGAGTTGGTTCTTCGAAAAACTTAACAAAATTGACAGACCCTTAGCAAATCTTATCAGAAAAAGAAGATTGGGAGAAGATCTTTACTAGCCATACAATGGACAAGGGTCTCATATCTAAAATATACTTGCAACTCAAAAAATTAAACCACCCAACAACAAATCCTCAAAGAAACAACTGCCCAATACATAAGTGGGCAAAAGACTTAAAGAGAAAGTTCTCTGAAGACGAAAGAAGGATGGCCAATAAACACCTGAAGAAATGTTCAACACCCCTAGCCATAAAAGAAATGCAAATCAAAACAACACTGAGATATCACCTCACCCCAGTTAGAATGGCAAAAATCAAGAACTCTAACAACAACAGATGCTGGAGGGGATGTGGACAGAAAGGAACCTTACTTCATTGTTGGTGGGAATGTAAACTTGTTCAACCACTTTGGAAAGCAGTATGGAGGTTCCTCAAAAGACTTCACATAGATCTCCCCTATGATCCAGCAAACCCACTTTTGGGCATTTACCCAAATGTTTACAAACAAGACCACACTAAAGCTACCAGCACAACTATGTTTATTGCAGCATTATTTACCATAGCTAAGATATGGAACCAACCCAGATGCCCCTCAGTAGATGAATGGATCAAGAAAATGTGGTATATATACACAATGGAATTCTATGCCTCCATCAGAAAGAATGACATTGCCCCATTTGTTAGGAAATGGAAAAACTTGGATAAAATTATATTAAGTGAAGTAAGCCAGGCCCAAAGAAACATAGGTCCCATGGTTTCCCTTATTTGCAATATCTAGTATATCTATGAGTCAAGCGGAAAAGGTCAGTTAATGTGATGTCGGGAAAATGAACCCTTAGATATGTATCTTAATGTTTTTTTCTTTCAAGCATGTGTTTCTAATGCACTTATAAGATTATTTTTTGTTGCTTTGTGTGTCCCTCCCCCACAGTATAACTCCTGCTTTCACTATATTTGATGTCAGTATAACTTGAGGTTGAGATGGGGAAAAACCAGTTGTTTAAAGATACAGGTGGACCTGTTGCAACAATGAGAAGTACAAGTTGTCATGTTCAAAACGAGGTTTACAACGTTGGTGCAGGGGGGTGGGAGGGAGGGGAAGGAGAAATATTGGGATTGGGGGGAGGGGGAGGCTGGGAACGGATGTGAAGGGTAAACAAAAGGAGGAGGTTGCAATGCTTGGTAAGAAATGTACGCATTATGCTGCCCATGTAATTGTAACCCCTCTGTACAGTATCTTCACAAATAAAATAATTTAAAAAAAAAAAAAGAAATACAAAGGATGACCCATTGCAACAATGATACTCACAAGATACTCTGTCTAAAATGAACTTTACAACTTGGGGGAGTGGGAGAGGCGGGAAGGGATACTGTGAGAACAACAATGGAGTGGGGAACATGTTCAACAAGAAATGTACCTTACTCATGTAACTGTAGCCCCTCTGTACAGCATATTAACAGTAAAATAAATATTAACAAAATTAAAAAAAAATTATATTAAACATATTGCATATGTAGGTATGCATTTGAATTTTTTTGTGAAAATACTGTAGAAAGGGGTTACAATTACATGAGCACGGTAAGGAGTCCATTTCTTATCAATCATTGTTGCTGCGTCTTTTGTATCCCATTCCTATCCCTTCCCATATTCACCCGCTCTCCCCTACCCTCCTCTCCCACAGCACCAAAGTTGTAAAGTTCATTTTTCGACATAATGTCTTATACCTCTCATTTTTTCAGTGGGTCCACCGGTATCCCTATTTAAACAAACTGTTTTTTTCCCATCCCCTCCACAAACTACACCAACATCAAATACACTGAAAACAAGGGTTATACTGTGGGGGAAGGACACACAAAGCAACAAAGAACTTATAAATGTGTTAGAAACAATAGCAATAATGAAAAACACTTTGAATTCTTATTGGAATTCATTTCGCCTAACATCAATTCTCTGAGTGTTTCTTCTTGTCTCAGACAGACTAGTTATTGCAAATAAGACAAACAATGGGATCTACGTTTCTTTGGACCTGCCTTACTTTACTTATGATAAATTTTTCCAAGTCTTTCCATTTCCTAACAAATGGGGCAATGTCATTCTTTCTGATGGAGGCATTTTCTTGACCCATTCGGCTACTGAGGGGCATCTGGATTGGTTCCATATCTTAGTTATGGTAAATAATGCTGCAATAAACATCGCTGTGCTGGTAGCGTTAGTATGGTATTCTTTGTGATCATTTAGGTGTCTGCCCAAAGTGGGATTGCTGGGTCATAGGGAAGTTCTATATGCAGTCTTTTGAGAAACCTCCATACTATTCCCACTCTCACCAACAATGCAGTTGGGTTCCCTTCTGTCCACATCCCCTCCAGGATTTGCTCTTATTAGAGTACTTCTTTATAGCCATTCTAATTGGGGTGAGGTGATATCTCAATGGTGTTTTGGTTTGCATTTCTTTTATGGCTAGGGAAGTTGAGCATTTCTTCATGTGTCTATTGGCCATGACCAACAGGCATGTGAATATTTTTAAGATTCAATTACTTAGAAGAGCAAAAACACATAACTGTTGCACATATAAACCTAACTTATTTGAAGTAAGAAGTTGATAGCCATTTGTAGACTTTTGACAATAAATGAAAAGTGTCTTTCTTGTTTATAGCTGAATAAATGTACACTATGTATGTATGCCTCATTTTCATTTTTTGGTTTAATTTTGCTTAAGCAGTTGAATAAAACAGTTGCTATTTAATAAATCAGTTAATGAATACAATGTAGTCAATATTCTCATAATCTTTCCTTTATGACCCTTCTCTCTTATTCACTTTGCAAGTTATACATTGGATTCCTGACTGTATTCACAACCCTTTTCTTCTCTTCATTTCTTCACCAATTTCCCCAGAACCCTACTTAAACCCTCTTAAGTATCCACTTCCTGGTATTTTGAAAATCTAATTTCCAATCTCCTGTAAATGTAGTTTTTTCATTTCATCCTCGTGCCAACCAGGATGAGAATTACCACAAAACCATAATACCGACAAGGAAGTTGAGTTGTGATTCTTTGCATTCAAGTGACCAAGACAAGCAGAGATCGCCTAATCAGGAAATGTCCAACTCCTCAAGTTGTGTCAGAGGTATGGTCTCCAGGATATATACCTTACATTCAGTAATAAAATCTGCTCATTCAAATAACAACTATACATGGATTGCCTGTAATTTTGTGAAATATTCTAGAGTACTCAATCATTTCCACTGTTTAAAAACTTCACATTCACCTCTGCTAACTGTATAGATTGCAGTTTCCTGAGACAAGTTGTCTGTTTTTGTATCTCACTAACACTAGGCTCAGACATATTTCAAAACCCTTGGGCCCTGGTTTCTTCTATTTGATGAGAGACACACCGTATGCCTCTGCAACCTGGATATTGATAGTTCTGAAATCATATTATTGTTAGCAGAAGGAATAAGATACAAGATATAAATTACCTGAAGGTCTAAGCCCCATTTTTTTATCTACTCATCTAGTGTTTCTAGACTCCTTCCAGTTTGGCTATTAGGAGTAGTGCAGCAATACAAATAGGCACCTCTATTCTATCATTACATAAATTCTTTCACATGCATGGTTAGTATTGCTGGATCCTCTAGGACTTCTATTTTTTTGATATTTGAGGGACTTCAGTGCCAGTTTTTTCCCCTAGTGGTTACACTAAATTATACTCAAACAAATAGGAACCTTATGGTTCCTTTTCCTGCGATCCTCACTAGCAGTTGTTCTTGTTTACTTGCTGATTGTCACTCTGACTGGAATGAGATGAAATGACAATGTCCTTTTGATTTCCATTTTCTTATGGCCAGGAATGCTGAGCACTGCTTCATCTACTTTGTACTCATTTGTACTTCTTTTGGAGCTCAGTTCTCTCTTGTCTCTTCCATTCTTTTGCCGGTTCATTAATTGGATGATTGGTTCTTTGAGAGTTTAGCTATTTGTGCTCTCTTTGTATCTAGGTTATCAGATATGCAACAGGCAAAGATGTTGTCCCATCCTGCAGTCTGTTAGGCCATGTTTTAATCCTACATTTAGTGGAATTTGTAATAACATTCAAATAATTAAAGTCCTTATACTGTTACTGAACACCTAAATGCTGGAGAATTTTTATGATACAAAAATCTGTGCAAACTTTCTGTTGCAGATATCGTTTTTTAAAATTTACTTTGCTTTAATGGTAGGTTCTTTCCTCTTTTTTTAAACCAGTTTTGTGCTTGGTGAATTTCCTTGCTCATAACTAGCTCTCCAAGTCTTAACCCATGCCTCCTACTCATATTTTTGCTGGATAATTGGAACTAAAGTCTTGTAGGCTTTTCTATCTCAGCGTCCCCTATTCCTTGATCCTCACATGTCAGTTTCATGAGTATCTAGACTTAGAGGCAAAAGCCACTGTTTTATCTGTTTCTTTCTTTCATGTGTGTTGCAGTGCAAAATAAGTTTAATTTTCAAATGCTCAGTTTCATAAAAACATGTCTACTTCTATTTGGACCAATATGTATTGAAAGAGAAAGAAGAAGATACTAAGCACAATCCTGGTTCACCATGGCTGTGAACATTCTTTTCACGAATCTAGCAGTACATTATTTGTGTATATAAGTAAGTGTATATGCTTATATATATGGATATATATCTATATAAACATAAATATATACACACATCCATACAAAAACTCAGAAACACACACATATAAAGAAACAGACAAAAGATTGATAGATAGACAGTAGATATAGATAGATAGAAAGATAGATAGATAGATAGATAGATAGATAGATAGATAGATAGATAGATAGATAGATAGATAGATAGATGAAGAATTTGGAGGCAAGGCCTTAGTATGCAGCCTGAGTTGCTGTCAAACTAGGGAAATTCTTGTCTTACCTCGTAAGTTATTATGTATAAGTTTCTCAAACAAACTTGGCTTACTAAAGTTATTTAAAATGAGTTCTCTGTTGTCCTCAAATCAAATGAAGTGGAATATTTAGTAAAAAAAATTTAAAGTGAGAAATACCTACACAGCCCCATCACAAAAATCTCATTTATTGCATCTATGAGCATTTATTAATAGTGTACCTCTTGCACAACTATGCACATTTACTACAACTGGTATACATGTGCATACATCACAGTTAAATATCCAATATGAGGGATTGAACTCATTCTCTGGGTGCTATTCCTAAGCTTCTTTTCCCATGTTTACTGCTCTATGACTTGAGCCACATCACAAATTCCATTTCCCACATTTTGATGATTACTTGTTGATAAGTTCGCCTGGGATATTTTGTCCTGGCTGCCTTTAAAGCTCAATGCTCAGATATCAGGTTTACAGGCATGAACCACCTGTGATCAACAGCTTTAGATATATTTTATTTACATGTATTGTTTTTTCTGGTACTTAGTAAGCGTTTTTGTTTGTGTTAATACTGATCCTGAGGCTTGAACTAAAGGCCTTTGTGTTATTCTGAACTTTTTTGCTCAAGATGAGCAATCTAGCACTTGAGCCTCATTTCCTCCTCAGGCGTTTTCGTGATGAGTTAAAAAATTTATCTCAATAACCTCCCTATCTCAGGCTCACTTCGAACCCTCAGAATCAGAACTCAGCCTCCAGATTGGATAGGAGGACAGGTCTGAACCACAGGTGTCTGGACAAATACTATGTCCTGAGGCTTCCTTGAATAATTCACAATGAGCAGCATTTGTTTTCCATTTTGTGGGTTACATATTTGGAGTTTATAATGGAGGAAGAAGCTGAATAAAAGAATCAGGAATCCTTGCTGAGGGCGCTGATATGTCAGAGAAACTATTCACATCAAGGTGAACTGTGCTTTTAGTTTTTGAATGAACTAAATTCCTTTCTATTTACTCCCCTTCTTTGTAGAGATTTTCATTTATTCGTTTTTCAGTCCCGAATAATTTAATAATCTTATTGATATCCCTCCTTTGGAAATGGATCTCACCACCTCCTTTGTGTTTATGTTTAAGGCCCTGATATGGGCCTTGTGACCTGTTCCCTCATGGCTTCTTCTGAGATGAGCTTAGTCAGAAGGGGCAAAACTTGTGCAAAAGATCTGATAAGTTTACAGGTGTTATGAAGGAGTCTGGGTGAATTCAATTAACTGGATGAGTTTGTATTGATTTGTACATAGCATTGATTTTTATATTTCAAATTATGTAAATGTAATCTTACAGCTAACCCCAAAGCAATATATTTGTGTGTTTATATCAAACTCAAGAATAGTAATTGGTATGGCTGATAATTCAAATAAAGAAAGCAGATTTTTTCCCTCAGATCATCACTCTTTATTGAGCATTTATAGTGTACTAGACACAATATAACATACAGAAAATATTGTCCCTGCTCTGGAAGAACTTACAGGAAAGACTTAAAGGCAAAAATGACAAACAGCCCATTCAGGATAGAATTTATAGGAGATACAAAATCGCATCAACTAAGGAGACATGTGCCGCAGTAGAGGATGTTGGAAATAGTTTGTGGGAGTCAAGAAAAGGAAGCAAGTGTTTTTAGACTGTGAGTAGAGCCAGAAAGTTCATGTGGCCTTTTCCCAAGTACATGGCCATCAATGAGGAATGGTTGGTGACAAGACAGAAGGCTACAAAAAGGAAGATAATCCCATGCACCTGACAAACAGAATGACCAAAATTGAAGGCAAACTGTATCAAGAAATTTTCAAAAGCCAAAACTGTCTTGGAAGCACAGAAGTTAAAGTTAATATGCACTGTCATGATTGGCCAAGAACATTGTGGGTTCTTAATTTAGAAAATGACTGATACTAAAGTGTTAACTTGAATATATTACTTTTCCAATCAATTTTCCCTGCTTCAAAGGGAAAATAATGTTTTTGAGTTGGGGGGAAGAGTTGGAATATGGGAGGTTGCCAGTAGTTAGATTTTTCTTTTTATGTATTTCTGTTATGTTTATGTTATGTTTTGTAGTTATGATAAACTTTGCACTTTAACTTGGTAAAAGTCCAATGTCATCCAAAAGGGATTAAGGAGCAACTTTTTAATAATGTACAATTTCTTTAGAGGAGATTCAAAACTAAAAGATTGTTTATATAAAAAGTTGTAGAAAAAGTAGTTGAAAAAATCTATTCAAAAAAATTTTTATTCCACTTACATGAACTTAATACATGTGTTCTTAACAATTATGCTTGGATTGTTCATGAAAATTTCAAAAAAACATTAAACAAAGCTAGCCATCAGCTCAAGTTATTTCCCTGTTCACTACTTTTTTTAAGAGTATTTGTATTTGAGGCACGTATCAGAAAAGAAAAAAAAATTACAAAAGCAAAAAACAAATTCCAAAAACCAATTCAATACATAGGGTTTTTTGTTTAATGCTCTGCTTGATATACATTAGTAATGAATATCAAGGAGTTCATATTTACTGCACTTTTATTTCTACATTTGTTCTTAGGTTGGCTAAAACATTTATATACAAATAAAATGTGTAGCAAAAATAATGAGAGCAAACAGCAGTTCACTTTACAAATAATGGAATGTGAGCCATTTTTGCCCTTACCTGGAATTAATTGGGTCAAAACTTCGTCTCAAGAGCAGACCTGGTGCTGAAATCAAAGGTGTGAACACTGAGATCGACTGTTCCACAGAAATACATGATTCCAACATAAAATATCCATGGAATATCTGTGAGGCAGGCTAAGACTCTGTCCCTGGATCTCCCAGCTAACAGGCTCCCACGGCTCTGCAGACATGGAGTTTCCTCTAATACAATTTTATTTTGTTACATGTCACCTATATCCTTAATTTACATTGAAATTTTCATAATCAGTGAAAGTATAATTTGATTGCTGCTTAATTTTTGTCATTTTAAAATAATTGTATAATTAGACATTCTAGTAACATGAGATTGTGGCATTCACGTTTTGAAAAAATAGTCTATGGAATTGTGTCTGGTATCAGGAGCTCAATGTGAACATTCTATGATGACCATGTACCATGATGATGAGATGATGAATAAAATTTTGACTTCTACTCAAACTGTCACTCAGCGCCAATAGGTTCATATTTGTGAACAGTTGGGACATGCTCAGCTGCATGTCCAAAGTCCTGAGAATTTTGAACGCTGCTTTTACACATGAGACTGCTCATTGTTACTTAATCTATATTCCTCATCTTTTAAAAAATTCTGCAATGTTTTACTCATTTTTAATGTGCAACTAAATTCCATTAAATTACTAAGTTTTTATTTAAGGATCTGCGATGAAACTATTTTTTAAAACATTTTTATAGGGCTGGGAAGGTGGCTCAATGGTAGAGTGCTTGCCTCACATACATGAAGCCCTGGGTTTGATTTCTCAATACTACATAAATAAAAATACAGAAGTGGTGCTGTGGCTCAGGTGTTAGAGTGCTAACCTTGAGATGAACAGCTGAGGGACAAAGCCCAGGCCCAGAGTCCATGCCCCACAATTGACAAAAATATATACATATATATTTTTTTCTATTTAAAATATCATAGTTATTCCAATGTAGTTTTTGTAAACATCTCGGAAGAATAAATATAACAGGGGCCACCCCTTCACTGCCTTTATTAGACAAGGGGACTCGTGATACAATATGTGGCATGAGGGGAGTGTCAAGCTTGAACATAAAAGCCAAGAATTAAAGCACCATGAGTTTAAAGCTAACTACCAACATAAACAAAAGGAAAGGTAAATATAGTGATAGAATTTCACGAAACCGAAATTATGCATTATCTTTTTATTTATATTGATGTCCAAATAGAGAATGTTAGCCATGGAAATCCAGAAATTATTGATGGGTTTTCAGAGTACAGTGAGAGAGAAAGAGCATACTGATATTTTTGTCCCTTTGATTTGGAGGATCCTGGGGAAGTGGTCATAAGAAGTGATGTCATCAGGACAGTGAAGTGGACAGAGTGTGTTGAAGCTTGTGTGGTTCTCAGTGAGTTAGGGACTGTGGCAGGGACTGGGTCTCTATAAGATGAAAGGATCCTTCACATTCATCCCAGGTGACCACACATAGGAAGGCAGGCACTGGAGAAAGATTATTATAAGGTTTATTAAAGAAGCCATATTGTCCTGGGAGATGGAGCACATGGCATCTGTCCCTATCCAGGTATGAGGTGGGTCTGTGGCAGGAAGTGAGGTAGGTGGGTGCTTAGATGGGTCTGGGCAGAGAGAGGGAGGGGGCAGCTCTATGGTGGGAACTTCAGGGTTGGGAGGAACTCAGGTCTGGGTGGATCTGAGGACCATAAGAAGGCATAATGCTTACATTCCACAATTGTTGTTTAATAAAATAGTGGTACCAGGCCGGGGGATATGGGTGGAGGTAGTTTCTTCTAGAGTGTCTTCCTGCTGTAAATGGGCAAAGTAGTAAGGGGTTCCTGCTTTATTGCTTGGCCAAATAATGTCTCCAGTTGTCTGTAGTAACAGGATGGCCTTGACTTGTTCCCAGGTGGTGTGCTGGGTGAGGGCTGTTATCCTGTTAAAAGAGACTTTTGGAAAGATCTGGCAAAAATCGACAAGGTAACAAGTTAGCAAGGTAACAAGTTAAACGTTAACACAAATGGCATAGGAGAATACATATTGGCCTTGGGCTGGAAAAGTTCTATTTGGAGCATAATCCCAGTTGTGGCCCATCACCGCGGAGGAGAAATACTCGGGCAGAAAAGCAGAAAGAGGGTGCCTAAGGTCTTTTGGGCAACCAGTTAGCAGAGAACATAATGGACTGCTTGAAAGTACCAGTCAGAGGCTACTATAAATACAAATAGCAGGGAACAAAGCAAGACTGGAACTTTCTGTCCACTAACAAGTTAGACAGGTATGGACATTAGGTGGACAAGCAACTATTTCTCTTGATCTCCCTGCTCTGATTAATTTTGAAAGGGCAAGCATAAAGTAACTCCATTTAGGAAGTAATCTCCTCTTACTCCTCTACATATTTTTCCATTATCTGGACTAAATTTGTCCTGGGGGGTCTCAATGTCTGTTGCTGGGATAGGTTGTCCTAGTTGGCATTGACTGGGTTTGAACTCAAGGTCTGGGCACTTTTCCTGAGCCCTTCTGCTCAAGGCTAATGCTCTACCACCTAATAGTTCCTTGGAGGTGAGAGTCTCTTGAGCCATGTCTCCAGCCTGGCTCTTGGTTGAGTAGCTGGGAAATACTGTTTTAGACAGATTCTTTGTGCCCAGGATGGCTCTGAGTTGAGGCAAAAGGAATCTTTGTCATAAAAGCCCTTTATAATTCCAATTCAAGAAACAAGGAGATCAATGATATAGAGGTTACCTATAACTTGTTAATAATTGACTAACAATTGCTTGTCAGAATTTTGTAGGAAAACCCAGTAGATATTTTAAACTACAATTGATTGACATTCTAAATACTGGCCGTTGCCTGTGGGCAGCATGTTTAAAGTCATACAACATGTAACTTTTTATAAATGTACAGACCCTTTCTTGGGCTATAGCAGCATATCTTGTTTAACATCTTGGTTTGTAAATGCATTTTTCTGGTTGACTGAGGAGCCTGATCTGCAGTGGTTCCAAAAATGACTGCCCCTGTAGGCCTTTAGACAAATCTCATTAGGGACCTAATCTCAGGTCACAACCACTTTTCCTTAACGGATAAATTAATGTGGCTGGGCCAGCTCAAAAGTGATTGTCATTTAGGACTTTGAGCAGATACAGAGCATTTGGGATTTCAATTATCCCTCACATTTTACAACTTTAGTTTTTATAACCCAGTACCATAGATGACTGGCAAGTCCCTGCCAAGTCAGACAGACATGGGCATTAGGCATGCCTAAAAATTATCTTCCCATGACTTCCAGACTCTGATCAAGCTTTGAAGGTCCATGCAGAAGAGACTCCAGGATCTGATACCATTTCTGCCATCCAATGAGCAGTGGCTTACTGCCTCTGAATGTTCCAACATTGATGGGGTTCCAGGAATGCTTTTCTCGATGGTGGGATAAATACTTGTTTAGTAGTTTCTTTCATTGCTTGCTGGACTTTAACTCAGGGTTTGAGTAATGTCCCTCAACTCTCCAGATCAAGAGTAGCCCTCTGCCACTTGGAACTCCAAACCTACTCCGCTTTTGAGCACTCTGCTGGCATATTAGAGATGTCAATCTCACAGGTACCTTTGTCTGCCCAGCCTGGCTTCACACCAATTTTCAGCTTAATGAGTCTTTACTTATGGCCACAATTGTTCCAAATAAAAGCAACAACGATGGGCACTGGAAGGAGATTTAAAAGCATGGTCTTACCTTGAACTCATTCCGGGCCAACATTCGACCTGACAAACTTGTCCTCTGTCCTTAATTGTGGGCCTTTTGGAACGTGATATAAAAATCGTATAATGGCAAAGTAGGTTAAAAAATCATTTTGGTAATCCTAATTTTTATTTTCTACTTTGAAATCAACCTTTAGGACAATTTTTCCTTTTAAACTTTCCTTTTTCTGGGAGGCCTGCTTCTCCCCACAACGTCACAAATTTCTGACAAAAGGGAGGCTATTTTTAAATCTTTTTGAAAAGTCATTTTCTTTTTGCATTAAATTTTTCATTGAAACACTGGGCAACACTCTTTACCTCTTGGCTGAAGGTTTAAACTGGCCATTTTTTACTACAGTATGAGTTACATTTAGCAAATTAGCACTTTATTTTGATGCAGTACCTCTGTACCAAGAATCAAGACTTAGTATCTCTTGCCCGTTAGAGGTAAGTCAATTTACATTTTTTTACTCATACACCGTTAATGGTCTAACATGGTGGTGATTAACATTATAGAAACAAATACCTTTTTTTTCGATCCAGAAACAAATATCTTAAATAGCTTGTTTTTTATTCTTTTTACCGCAAATTCGCAGGATTTTCATCATGTGTGATTCAGCAAGGCTGGAGTCTAGGCAAGGATGTGGCATCTCCCAGTGTGTATGGACTGTCACATCTCTTGCTGGTTACCTGCAAAATTCTATATGCACTAGTTAAAGACCACTGGGGAAAGACCACACTGGCTTTTGCAGGCTGGTGTCACTGGTTTAGGCAGCTGTGACAACTTTGTTCTGTTACATGGGTATTTCCCATGCATAGGAGCAAACTGCATCTTGACACACTGTGGTCCCTTGATTATAAAGGGAGTTGATCAGTGTACAGGGGAGGAAACAGAGAATTAAAACCTTAGGATTAGTTTACCAGTCATGGTCAGAGGTACAATATTTAATCTTAGCATAGATAGACATAAGAAATAACATAAATCACAGCCAACTTAATTACCAATTTCATTGAATTTGGAAAGGAAACCATCTTTTCTAACTCCTTTCCCATGGCCTTTTAAAACTGCCTGCTTTTTTATTTGGCTTATAGTCAGGTCACAAAGCAATTCAGATTGAACGACAGCTTCCACTGACAAAGATTTTTAGCAAGCAGAATACTTGGTAACTTTGGAACCATTACTATTTACATATTTTTCATATACACAGACAGAGACGTTTGTACACAGATTATAGAGCACTCTTAAATGCTAAAATTGGCCATTTAAAGGTTTTGTAATTTTAGCAGTAATACTTTGCCTAATCATGGTAGAAACACATAGTCAGTTCAAAACAAAAATAACTGCCAACAAGAAGAAACTTTTTTGTAAACAGGAGTCCAGACATGAACAGACATATAGCATGATGTAGTGTCCCCTATCCTGGACACGTAAGGGGGGATGTTTGTAGGACTCAAAAAACATCTAAGGAATTTTATTGTGAAAGCCACCTTCATGCCCCCCCTCTTCACTGGGCTTCCCTCAGAGCACCTGGACCAATTCTTTCCAACCAGACACCCCTGTCATGTGACACCAGGCAGCCCACAAGGATCATTTTTGCCTGTATTTTACCCTACCAAATATCTAGCACAGTCCTACCTCTTTCTGCTTATCTCTATAATCACATGGATATCTGTAAGTATTCTAGCTAGCTTTTGTCCATCATTTTTTCCATGAGTCTAGTTTTTTTACTTGCTTGAGAATTAAATTTAGCAAAACCATAACTCATAATTTGTTATAGAACTAGGAATTTCGAACTAGAAAAAACTATATTCTCCTCTTGAGAAATTCATTTTCACCCTCCATAACAGTGAGAAAGCACAGACTCTCCACAATATCCACACTAGTTTTATTACTCAGAAGAACAATAGCATGATTTACAAGTGAAAAATTCACAACAAACTCATCAGTAGTAAATAGAAAACAGCATGTAGTAAAATCATGTTGGCTTTACTCATCCAAACCCAATTGCTTCAGAATCATGTCTTCATTTTTCCACCAAAGAAACTAGAAATGGAACTGTGATTCTAGTGCTAGAATTTAGCCTTGAGAAAAAGAAGTTAAGGAATGTGGCTAGGCTTTGAGTTCAATCTACAAGACTTGTACCCACACACAAAGAAAATGTATTCCCAAATATGAATTCTTTCTGGTTTTCGGAATGTTTCATAAACTTGGGGATGAAAGATGATGAGACAGATTTTATTCTTGTGCACATTTTGTAATAAACAAAGAGTATTATCTTCCAACAGACCTTCCATTAAAAAATGAACTGGAATAGTAATAGTGTTATAATACATACATAGACCACACATATACTGGAAAACTTTTGGGGAGCAGTGGAGAAATTGATGCTCTCATGTCCTTGGATTAAAGCATGATATTTCTTCCCCATCTATCACTACCAAACCAGTCAGGATGATTTGAGTTCAATCTCAAAGGTCCAGAGCTCCTATTTCTGAGAAGTGTTTATTAAATTTCCTTGAACATCCATTCCTCAATATAAAAGACACAAGTCAACAATTTTACTATCTTAATTCTTTGTCAAGCTTGGAAGTAATTTATACCCATCCCTTTGGTCCAACCCCTGAATAATATGAAGGGGCATACTCTACACAATGAGAGGATGAGAAATGTTGGCTCAGTGAGTGGTTTCCCCTTACAACTAGCTTAATTCTGCCATGAGGGATTTCTCTATAATTTACAGAGTTTTCTGCCAAAGGTTTCCCTATGTTTCATTTTTGTGTGAGTGCTCTAATGCTGGCTGAAGGTTCATTTCTTCTTGAAAGACGTCCTCTAATGTTCACTCCACAGTCTGTCTTGTCTCTAGGTCTCTGAAATATGTAGAGAAACCGCTGAAACTTCGGCTAAATATTTGTCTACATTTATTATACTCATATTTTCTCTCCTTATTACGTTCTTGGATGTGCTGAGGACTGACTTCTATTAAAATTGCATATTTGTTAGACCTGTAAGTTTTCTTTTCTCCTATGAGATTCAGTTCTCTGATAAACACTGTGCTATGCTGCCGAAGTGGGATTTTCTACATTGGTATTATTCATACCTTGTCTTTCTTGTCTGTGCTCTATAAACACTCATCCCTGCATGATTACTAAGTGAAGGACTTTTTTGATACTTGTTTCATTTTCTCCTGTGTGTTTTCCGATGAAAATTTAACTATAACTTCTCGAAAATTTCCACATTTTTTATTCATAAGATTTTTCTCCTGTGTACATTCAATTTGGAACCATGAGTTATGCCTTCTTGCTAAAAGGCTGCACATTTGCTACATTCACAAGGCTTCTATCAGGTTTTTGTTCTATCATGCAAACTTATTTTCCTTCCAGGTGAGTCTTTCCATAGTTATCATATTCCTAAGGTTTCTCATGTGGGTGGATTCTCTTATGCTTCCTGAGGTATGAACTCCGGATTAAGGACTTTCCACATTTGTTACATTCATAAGGTCTCTCTCCTGTGCGTATTCTCTGATGAACAGTAAGGTGAAATTTCTGTCTGAAATACTTTCCACATTTGTTACATTCATAAAGTTTCTCTCCTGTGTGTGTTCTTTGATGGACCGTAACCTTAAATACGTGACATTAATCTTAAATACGTCCCTCATTTGTTACATTCATAGGGTTTCTCTCCTGTGTGTGTTCTCTGATGAACAGTAAGGTTTGACTTACATGTGAAAGATTTTTCACACACATTACATTCATAAGGTTTCTCCCCTGTATGTTTTCTTTGATGGACAGTAAGGTGTGATTTTAATCTGAAATACTTTCATTTGTTACATTCATAAGGTTTCTCTCCTGTGTGTGTTCTCTGATGAACAGTAAGGTCTGACTTACTGGTGAAAGACTTTTCACACACATTACATTCATAAAGTTTCTCTCCTGTGTGTGTTCTCTGATGGAGAGTAAGGTGAAACTTCTGTCTGAAATACTTTCCACATTTGTTACATTCATAAGGTTTCTCTCCTGTGTGTGTTCTCTGATGAACAGTAAGGTCTGACTTATGGGTGAAAGACTTTTCACACACATTACATTCATAAGGTTTCTCTCCTGTGTGTGTTCTCTGATGAACAGTAAGGATTGACTTACGGGTGAAAGACTTTTCACACACATTGCATTCATAAGGTTTCTCCCCTGTATGTTTTCTTTGATGAACAGTAAGGTGTGATTTTAATCTGAAATACTTTCCACATTTGTTACATTCATAAGGTTTCTCTCCTGTGTGTGTTCTCTGATGAACAGTAAGGTCTGACTTATGGGTGAAAGACTTTTCACACACATTACATTCATAAGGTTTCTCTCCTGTGTGTATTCTCTGATGGAGAGTATGGTGAAACTTCTGTCTGAAATACTTTCCACATTTGTTACATTCATAAGGTTTCTCTCCTGTGTGTGTTCTCTGATGAACAGTAAGGTGTGACTTATGGGTGAAAGACTTTTCACACACATTACATTCATAAGGTTTCTCTCCTGTGTGTGTTCTCTGATGAACAGTAAGGATTGACTTATGGGTGAAAGACTTTTCACACACATTGCATTCATAAGGTTTCTCCCCTGTATGTTTTCTTTGATGAACAGTAAGGTGTGATTTTAATCTGAAATACTTTCCACATTTGTTACATTCATAAGGTTTCTCTCCTGTGTGTGTTCTCTGATGAACAGTAAGGTCTGACTTATGGGTGAAAGACTTTTCACACACATTACATTCATAAGGTTTCTCTCCTGTGTGTGTTCTCTGATGAACAGTAAGGTCTGACTTATGGGTGAAAGACTTTTCACACACATTACATTCATAAGGTTTCTCCCCTGTATGTTTTCTTTGATGAACAGTAAGGCGTGATTTTAATCTGAAATACTTTCCACATTTGTTACATTCATAAGGTTTATCTCCTGTGTGTGTTCTCTGATGAACAGTAAGGTGTGACTTACAGGTGGAAGACTTTTCACGCACATTACATTCATAAGGTTTCTCTCCTGTATGAGTTCTCTGATGAACAGTAAGTTCTGACTTCTGTATGAAATAATTTCCACATTTGTCACATTCATAAGATTTCTCTCCTGTGTATGTTCTCTGATGCGAAATGATGTATGACTTCATTTTAAATGATTTTCCACATTTGTTGCATTCGTCAAACTTCAGTTCTTTGTCAGTTCTGTGATGCCTTCTGAGACCTGACTTTTGAGTGGAAAATTTCCTACGTTCTTTGTATTCATAGGGTTTCAATTCTGCTGTTGTTTTAGGTTGGTCAGAATTTAGTTCTGATTTCTTAAAGATAGATTTTGCAAATCGCTTATGCACATCAGGCTTCTCTGGATATTTCCTCTCAGGTTTTGTAAGGTATAAATCCTTACTGAATGATTTCTCACATTCACTACTTCTATACGGACTCTCTCCTGTGTCTCTTTTCTGATGCATAGTGACTGGAAACCTCCCTCCCTGACAAAGTTCTTGGGCAAGAAGAGCAGACTTATCATATTCTTCTCTGTATTCATTATGGTTAGAGGCAGGATCTCTGACACAAAACCAATTATGGGGAAAGAATATCATATCTGAATTTAATATCTTCTCTCCTCCATATTCAAAATATGGACCATAATAATTTTGACTAAAAGCCTCTGAATATCTAAGTGATTGTTTAACTACAGGAGAAACACCAGACATATATGCAGCCGGCATCTTACCAGGCTCACTGTAGTGGAGCATGTTCTGACATTGAATGAACTCGTCTGTCGTCATCCTTAAGGAGTTCTCACCATTCCTATTCAGATACGGCTTTTGTTTTGAGGTCAAGTTAGAATTCGTCACTAATCTCACTCTTTGCTCTATTGTGTTAATATTTGTGACAGCTACGTCATGCAGACATTCATCTGAACCTTCCTGGTAAGTCTTTATCACATGCTCCATTTTTTGAACATCTAAAATGAGTCATATAAAGGAGAAAAAACATAAATAAGATCCAAATACTCCTTAATGTAAAGGTAAAGACATTTTTCCATCTTAACTATTACATATTTTAAAATATTAAAGTAGGAATTAATTTATGAGAAATAAATTTCTTTCACTACAATGTATTGATTAAGAAAGTAATACTCTTCCTTACACCCTTAAACCTGGGAAGAACTCCAGGCCTAGTGTTGTCCTTCAGCTCTTCAGCTCAATGCTAACTCTCTACCACTTGAGCCAAAGCACCACTCCCAGTTTTTTCTGCTTATGTGGTGCTGAAGAATCGAACCCAGAGCCTTATGCATGCAAGGCAAACACTCTACCACTGGTCTACTATAATCAAGAACTCTAATAACAACAGATGCTGGAGGGGATATAGACAGAAGGGAACACTACTGCATTGTTGGGAGTGTAAACTTGTTCAACTACTTTGGAAAATAGAATGGAGGCTCCTCAAAAGACTCCACATAGAGCTCCCCTATGACCTAGCAATCCCATTTCTGTGCATTTACCCAAATGATCATAAACAAGACCATACTAAGGGTATGCTGAGCAGCACAACTATGTTTATTGCAGCATTGTTTACCATAGCTAAGATAAGGAAGCAACACAAATGCCCCTCAGTAGATGAATGGATCAAGAAAATGTGGTATATATACATAATGGAATTCCATGCATTCATCGGAAAGAATGATCTGGCTCCATTTGTTTGGAAATGGAAAGACTTGGAAAAATTATATTGAGTGAAGAAAGCCAGGCCCAAAGAAATATGGGTCCCATGGTTCCCCTTATTTGCAATAACTAGTATATATCTGAGACAAGCAGAAATGGTCAATAAGTTGATGTTAGGCAAAACGAACCCCAAGATAAGGACTCAAATGCTTTTTTTTTCTTGCTTGCTATTGTTTCTAACATATATATATATTTCTTTGTTGCCTTATTTGTCCCTCACCCATGGTATAACCCCTATTTTTACTGTATTTGATGTAGATATAATTTGTTGAGGGGAGGGTGGACCCATTTCAACAATGAGCTGTACAAGATGTTATGTCGAAAAATGAACTTTACACCTTTGGCTGGATGCGGGGACTGGAGAGGAATGATGGGAAGGGATGATAACGGGAAACAAAGGGGGAGGCAACAATGCTTGATAAGAAATGTACTCATTAACTTGCCCAAGTAATTATAACCCCTCTGTACAGTATTTTCACAATAAAAAAAGAGTAACACTGACAGTTTATGATGGAAAATGTTTTTCTGTGTTTCAGATTTTTCTTCTTTTTGATGTCAGAGGAATTATTTACACAAATCACGAAACTATTTACTGCTAGCTTTTTAACCTGTATAATTTAATATGTAGCATTCTTCGTTTTTTTTCCCAAAAAATTGCTCTGTTTGATCTTAGGGGAATAGATACTTTGTATTGTTTATTTTCTTAAAATAATTTATATGTCTACTTTACTTCTCAAACATTAGGAGAACATTAGTTTCTAACTTTGGAGATTGTACGTTTTTTATACAAACCTTTTCCTTTCACCTGAGAATAAAGTTTATTTCCACATTTCTTCAGTTATAAGTTCTCACTGTGAATTATTTTAAGTATCTTTAGAAATTTTCAAATTTGTTTCCCTCCATCTTAGACAGAATCTCATCACACTTTTAAACCCTCAGACTAATGAACTAAAGCCACATCAGCTCACCACCTAGGTAATCATTCTCTCTAGACTGAAAGCTTTAGTTCTGTATCCTGGCCTCTACCCTCCTCATTCTTATCAGAGGATAGCAGCCTTGGCATATTCATTTGCTATACCTGCCTACTACTAGTTTCAAAGAAAACTAAATCTCATTTTTCACATTTCTAATTTTCGTTTTTCAAAATAATTTCCACGAGAAAGAAATGCTAACTTTACCTTTACTGCCCTACACAGTTCAGTGTGCATCTACATGCATTTTTGATTCACAAATCTAACACAAAGATCACCTAGTCCTCTGCTACACATGGGACTCAAGGGAATTAGGAATATTATTGGTCAGTACATAGCAAGACGAGTTTACCAATTTGGTTCTGGATCCGAGATAATTTTGCAAGATGCTTTAACTCACCTAAGAAATTCTTGTCTGAGGCTTCTCTAATATATGGCTCTTCATCTTGCTCCAGCTTGACAATCAATTGAGGTTTAGGACCAGTGTGCCCTGTTAATAAGAGTAAAGACCTATTGCTCATGCTGTGTCAAAATTGTTTTAAGATTTCAGATATCCTGTTAACAAGGTTTCTCCTAAATCTTCTTTCATTTCTCACTGGCTGCATGGTTGAATCTCCCTGAGGTTTGAATTAATTTTGCAGGTTGTGTGACTTGAATGCAATTCTTTTCATCAAGGTTAGCATTCTATTAGTTTGAGTCCTAGCTCCACTTCCAGTTTAAGAGTAGTTATCTTGAGATAAGAGTCTCATGGAGACTTCACTGGCATTTTTTGCTTCAAACTGAAAGCCTCAGATTTCAGACTCCTAAGAATTACAGGCATGAACCACTACATATAGTACTAGGTTTGGATTATAAATACTCCCTCTAAATTGATTTCCAGTTCATACTTCCAATAATAATAAATAGGTGTGTATGTATGTATGTATTTATGTATGTATGTATGTATGTGTTTTCTAGATTGTATATCCACCCACAATAATCACCTCAAGTTTGGGAAGACAGTCTCCTCTTTACGGAAGATAGTTTGGAACTTTTGTCAAACTGCTGATTTGGATTCTTAAACAATGAAAATAAAATTGCCTCAGAATATGTATAATTTTCTGGGCACCACTGGTTCACACCTGTAATCCTAGCTACTCAGTAGGCTGTGATCTGAGGATTGCCATACAAAGGCAGCCCTAGTAGGAAAGCTGTGAGATACTTATCTCCAATTTAACCACCAGAAAGTTTCAAAAGGCACTGATGCTCAAGTGATAGAGTGCTCACCTTGAACTGAAGAGCTGAGGCACTGTACCAACCACCAGAGGTCAAGCCCTACTTAACTTTTCAAGTTAATGTGATATTTTTGGCTCACCTAAGGACACCAGCATGCTATAGGTTTCCTGCATCACATCTCTATACAGGGTCCTCTGAGAAATATCCAATTCTTGCCACTCCTCCCAGCTGAATTCCACAGCCACATCATCAAATGACACCAATTTCTGTAAGGGTGCATTCCATCAATCTCTGAGTCATGAGAACACCAAAGCTAGAATTTCATTCTTCAACATGTGTGCTTTTGTATTACAGAATGTGGTTGGAACTTTCTGTGTTATTTATAAAATGAGAGAATATATAATCAAAGTAGAAATATTTGCCTCCATAGTAACTTGGTAATTACACATACAAAGTTTTTCTAACACATGAGAACACATTTCTGGTTCCAGCAATAAAGACAAGAAAACAGTTCTAATAAGCTAATAACCTAGCAAGACAACAATAAGTATGAGTAGGAGTCTGAAAGTCTGTGTTTAGCATATTTTGGTAATATTTACTACATATCTGGGTAACAATGAGTAAATAAATATATTTTCTGCATTTTCATATTCTGCTTCACTGACAATACTATTTAGATTTTCTATTAAATAGTGCTCTCATAAAGAGTCACAACATGGTCATTACATCATATGGAATACATAACACATTCATAGAGCTATGTAAAGCACTGTATTCAGGTGAATGTTAGAAGGAGTAAAATTATTCAAAAAATAGTAAATGAATTATTTGGCTCTCATAAGATTTGACTTAGTTCTCCCAATAAAACATCCGATGTTAATCATTTTTGTTATTAAATTTCTAGATATAAAAGTATGGTCATAGATAGCCATATGTTTCCTTCATATGTAAAAACGAATTGCCAGCATGAATGTCTGTGAACATTGACTACTTCCTACCACAACAAATACTTACTTATTACCATAAAATGTTTCTTAATCAGCTTTGCATTTTAATAGGCCTTCATTGAAGGATGGATGTAAATGGATAGAGGCTTAAGGAACGCTCAAGATGATCCCCAAAAATGTGAAATATGACCACCACAAGAAGGATAGGGAATAAAAACTATGAATTGGGACATGATCTAAAAAATATAGTAGTTTTAAGATTTAGAATAAATTACTGCACTAATTTGTTGTACACTGTCTAAAAGGAATGCAGTCATTCTTGACAATATCAGAGGTGAATGATGACTAACACACAAAAAGAAAAAAAAAATATATATATATATATATATACAGTGTTTAAAGAAAATAGACTTCAATACACAATCCATTGGACAAAAGGCCTCTTCTAACAATATAGCTTGAAGGTATTCCTAGGGAAAGATAATGCATTATTAACACATGTTCATTTTAAGTGCTATAAAAATTATTCTGAGGGGCTGGGAAGGTGGCTGGCTCAGTGGTAGAACACTTGCCTTGAATGCTTGAGGCCCAGGGTTCGATTCCTCAGCACCACATAAGCAAAAAAGAAAAAAGCCAGAAGTGGCACTGTGGCTCAAGTGATAAGGGCCTAGCCTTGAGCTGAAGAGTTGAGGGAAAGGGCGCAGGGTCAGAGATCAGGCCCGACAACCATACCAAAAAAATTTATTCTGCATCAAGAGAAAAAAAAAATTGCTAACATAGATCTACACAGAGGACAAGATTATTAAAAAGCTAAATGTGTAGTTAAAGGAATGGTACATGTGTAGGTAAAAGAATGTATAGAAAACATTGTATGTAATTTCTCTTGTGAAAAGAAAACTTATAGTATCATACTCATAATTCATAAGGAATGCAAATTCAATATACAAACACATAAGTGTATTAAAAACAAAGTTTGTGAATCCTGCATGTAGATCAATGAATTTGCCTCGCAAATAAGGGGGTCTGAGTTTAAAGAATTATTTCTACAAAAATTTAAAAGGGGAATAGAAAGGTTATACATTCCATTCAATTCCATTGAAAAGTAACTATATTATGCTATATGTTACTAGTATGATAATATTGTAAAGTTTAATGTTCCTAGTAAAAATGCATCCAGCAAGTGAATTTCCTTTGTGTTCCCAACAAAGAAGCCTACAGGGTAGAAAGTTCATTTTCTTGCAGTTCTAAAGTATAACAATTTTCTTGCACATTTTACTTCTGCTGAAGCTCTATGCTTCCGACAGAGTATGGCCTTTGTTCTTTACATGAAATGTCTGCTTATTTTTGTATGAAGAATATTAATAAGACCCTTTGTAAAAACCTTGCAGTCCTTGCATATTTTGAGTTGCACAAATTCAATGGAACATAGAACCAAATCTTTGAAAAAGTAGGGCAACTGTATTAAGCATGCAGTCTTATTTTTATCCTAAGAACAATGCACTATAACAACTATTTACATCAGATTTAATTTGTAATGGTATCAGAGGTAATTCACAGTGTACAGGACAATGCCTGCAGCTTATATGAGAGGTGATTTACGGTGAATTTGAGGTGTGTGCAGGTTACATAGAAGCGAAATAAGAAATAAATATCAGATGAGACAAACAGATATTAAATAGCAAAATGTCCATCAAAATAAGACCATATTTATATTGTAAAATATAGTAAATATATAAGGCACTGTCTGACATGAACAGAAGAAAGAAAACTTAATGAGCAATCCAAAGTCATGGACTAGAGAGAAATAAAAATTTTAAAAACTATACAAAGATACCATGAGCAAAAGTTAATGATGATAAATACAAATAGTGATAATATGTAGGAAATAAGCATCAGCCCAAAATATTTGACCACTGATACAGATTGATAATAACAGACAGATTATACATTATGATAATAAAAATTTATACTGAAAAGCAAAGTGTAGAAAGACATGTTTAAAAGACCATGCAGGTTTAATACTTTAATCTACCATTACTATTGCAGAACTAATACTCCTCTTACTACCTGACATAACAACCAGACAAAAAAAATCAGCACAAACACACACATGGATGCCATTATCTTAAACTTAAAAAACAAAACACGATAGTGTTACATTTATCAAGACACATATTCCAAGATTACTAGTAAATCAGAAGACAAATGGTGTAGAAACCAATATGAAAAATTAAAATTATGTTATAAATACATGAAAATTAAAAAATATATTTGTAGTATTCTATGAGTGAAATAAATACAGGGACATTAAAATGGATCTCAAAGAAATGTATTCCTTCATTGTGATTTATAGAATATTAAATGTAGCCTCTTTCTTACTTCACCTTTGAAATCAAAAAAATACTTTGGGGCTGGGAATATGGCTAAGTGTTAGAGTACTTGCCTGCCATGCATGAAGCTCTAGGTTCCATTCCTCAGCACTACATAAACAGAAAAATTAGGAAATGGCACTGTGGCTCAGGTGGTAGAGTTGTAGACTTGACCAAACCAAGATCAGGAATGGTGCCCAGGACAGGCTCCAAATTCAAGCCCCAGGTTTGGCAAAAAAAAAGTTTAAATATATGTATGGTGTATTCACAGGGATCTCTTCTGGAGAGTGGGGGAAAGCCAGAGAACTAGAAGGAAATGGGGCAAAAAGCGCATCTGTGGAGGTCATTAGGCAATGATGAGTGTAAGCTATACAAATCATGAGTCAAGATGGAAGGGAAACATTGGGAGAGAGTGAGGATATGGAAGACACAGCATGAAAGGAAATGTACTCAATACCTGGCCCAGGAAATGGTAGTCTCCCCATACATCACCACTATAACAGTAAATTCAATTAAATTTGAAACAATTTCTTCATGGAGTTGTGTGATCATAAAGTTAGTGAAGAAAATGTAGCACAGTTAGAAGAACAGCTACAATTATTAAAAATAAAATACATCACTTAATTGAAACATGAAATACTGGAGCTTAGGTTGAATATTAATTTTACATATGCTGTTAACAATAATCTAACTTTATTGTAGTATCCAATTAACTGTTAATGATAAATATTCATGCAATTAAAACAAGTGCTTCTGGCTCAAGATGCTGATCCTCCCCTAGTTACTAAGGAGGCTGGAAACCAGGCAACTGGGTAGACAACTCAAATTAAGCAGCTAATCAACAGATTGGAGGAGGTGTGGCTCAAATGATAATGCCAAAAAGGAAATTAAAGCACAACTTAGGAAGTGGGAAAACCTACCATGCTCCCAGAATGGGAGAATCAAAATTGTGAAAATGACAATACTTCCAAAGGCTATCTACACCTATCAATTGCCCAACCTCATTCTTCAATGAAATATTAAAAGCAATCCAGAAATATATATGGAACAATAAAAGTCCCCAGATAGCAAAAACGATCCATACCAGAAAAAACAATGCTGGTAGAATATCACTAACAAATTTCATACAGTACTACAAAGCGATAGTAATCAAAACAGCTTGGTAATTGCACAAGAACAAACTTGAGGACCAATGGAATAGGACTGAAGTCCCAGAAATGAACACACAGACCTATATCCACCTAAACTTTGAGAAGGGAGCTAAAATATAGAATGGAGGAAAGACAACTTCGTCAGTAAATGGTGGTAGCAAAGTTGGTTCATAACCTGCAGAAAACTAAAGCTAGATCTGTATATATAACCCTGCACAAAGAATCAAATCCAAAAGGATCAAAAACCGCACATTCAAAGCAAACACCCTAATAAACATTACAGAAAAGAATAGGAAAAACTCTAGTGATACTTGTAACCAGCCAAAATTTTCTTAATAGAGACCCAGAAACACAACAAATCAAAGAAAGGTTGGACAAATAGGATTGCATGAAACCGCAGAGCTTCTGCATGGCAAAGGTCATTGCTAACAAGATCAATACAAAGCCCAGAGATTGGGAGAAGATCTTCACTTGACATAAAATGAACATGGGTCTCATATCTAAAATATACTTAGAACTCAAGAAATTAAATCCCCAACAACAAATCCTCAGAGAAACAACTGCCCAATAAATAAGTGGGCTAAAGACTTAACAAGAATCTAATCTGAAGAGGAGATAAGAATGGCCAAAAGACATATTTTTTTAAAAAAGGCTCAACTTATAAATATGTTAGAAACAATTACAAGAAAGAAAATATATTCGAATCCTTAACGGGGTTCATTTCGCCTAAAATCAACTTATCTGATAGTTTCTGCTTGTCTCAGACATATACTAGTTATTGCAAGTAAGGGAAAACATAGGACCTACGTTTCTTTGGGCCTTGCTTACTTCACTTAGTATAATTTTTTCCAAGTCTTTCCATTTCCTAACAAATGGAGCAATTTCATTCTTTAAAAAAAAAAACTAAAAAACCAAAAAAAGCCTCAACTTCTCTAGCCAAAAAGAAATGCAAATTAAGACAACCTTGAAATTCCACGTCACCCAAGATAGAATGGCTATAATGAAGGACACTAATAACAACAGATGCTGGAGGGGATGCGGACAGAAAAGTGAACCCTATTGCATTGTTGGTGGGAGTGTAAACTTGTTCAATCACTTTGGAAAGTAGTTTGGAGGTTCCTCAAAAGACTGCACATAGTGATCCCCTTTGACCCAGCAATCACACTTTAGGGTATTTACCCAAAGATTACAAACAAGGGAATACTAAAGCCACCAGCACACCTATGTTTATTGCAACTTTATTTACCATAGCTAAGATATGGAACCAACCTCGATGCCCCTCAGTAGATGAGTGAATCAAGAAAATATGATATGTATATATCCATATATACATAATATGTATTTATACATATATGTATGTATATATACGCACACACACACACACACACACACACACACACCTACACACTCACACAATCCTTTTCTATGCCTCCATCAGAAATAATGGCATCACCCCATTTATTAGGATATGGAAAGACTTGGAAAACCTTGTATTAAGTGAAGTAAGCCAGGCCCAAAGAATCACAGGTCCCATGGTATCCCTTATTTGAAATAACTAATACATGTGTAGGACAAGCAGAAATAGTCAACAGCAAATATATAACCATATAAGATGATATGAAGTAAAATGAGCACTAAGACAGGAACCCGGGTGGTTTTTGTTTCTTGCTATTGTTTTTAATGTACTTATAATGTACTATGTGATTTTCTTTGTTCCTTTGGTATGTTCTTCCCCCACGGTATAACCTCTGTTATCACTGTATTTTTTTTGCAGTGCCATGCATCTTGTATATACATTTTTATAATTTGGCGATAGGAAGGAAAGAAAAACAAAAGGTTTAATTATAACAATGACCCATTGTAACAATGAGATGTACAAGACACTAGGTTGGGGGCTGGGAAAGTGGATCAGTGGTAGAGCGCTTGCCTTGCATGCATGAGGCCCAGGGTTCGATTCCTCAGCACCACATAAGCAAAAACAAAAAAAAGCTGGAAGTGGCGCTGTGGCTCAAGTGGGAAGAGCTGAGGGACAAGTCCCAGTCCCAGAGTTCAGGCCCCACAACCGGACCAAGAAAAAAAAAAAGGCACTAGGTTGAAAACAAACTTTACCATTTGTGTGAGGGAGGGTGGGAGGGATTGCAGAGGTTAGGAGGAAAGAAATGGTAGAGGAAAGACAAAGGCGCAGGTAACAATGCTCCCTAGGAAATATAATCACTTAACTGTAACCCCTCTGTAAACTATTTTACAATGCAAAAAGATTTTTTTTAAGAACAAGTAGTTCCAACAGTGAAGGAGGAAGCTGACAGGATGTGAGGCCTGTGAGTTCCTGTTTCAACACTAGCACAAGAAAGGCACAGTGGAGAATTAGGTAGGTGTATCCCATTAGTTTTGAATTTAGACACCAACATGCATCACAACAAACCTTCATCTCAGACATAAAAAAAAAGGGGGTAAGAAAATTTCAATTCAAAGAACTATGTCAGCAAAGGAAAATTGATCAGTAAAACAAGTTCCCAGATACAGCATTTGCAAAATGGTGAGAGACAGATGGAGAGAAGGGGGACTGAAATAGATGAACACACAGGCAGGAAAATATATAAAAAGTGAGAGAAAGAGAGAAATGATGAAAGCTTATGAGTAGGAAACAGAATGAGGAGAGTAAATAGAGAAAAATATCTTGTGATGACACCTTAAGAAAAATACAGAGGGTTTTCTAGGAAGACAACACACTATATCATCAAATATCATCAAGTTTTATGTAGTCAAAGACCAGGAAGCAGTCCAAGAAATATTGGAGGGTAATTTAATTACATATATCTTACTAAGTAATATCTAACATTGGAAGGTGTGTGTGTGACCACACTATTTCAGAAACTCCAGTAAAACCTCTTTAACATAATTCAACATTAGTCTTAAGGAGGTGATCTCTGACAAATTGTCAGCAAATGTCCACTTTACATAACAAGTGACTCCCTCAATGGCATTGAATCACAAAACAAGTGTGACTATTTTTTCTCACATCAGAAAAATCTAAGCAAGTCTGCCCTCAACTAAGACAGGCTGTAACATTTTATAATCTACTCATTCTAAAAACCATCTTTATCTTATTTAGGAACATGTTCTTGAAGGTGAATATTTTTTTTTCTGTTTTAAATCTTGGATAAACATAGTTTCCTAAAATGGAATGTGAAAAATGAGAAATAAAAAACAACTCACCAGAGATCCTCTCATTCTTTCTTCCTGTTGCCAATGAAGAGAAGATTCTGGAAGCATGGCTTAGAGAAAAGGCAATTGACATAGTCAGGAAAGAACCTGTGTGATTATGCCTCAGATTTTCCTGCTCAAAACATTATACATGGAGTGAAAAAGCACAAAGCCTTCTTATGGGAGAAGAATCTTTGATGTCTCAAGTAGAGTATTAAATGCTCCACTGAAGATGACTCCACAGTCCATTAGTTGGTAGAAAAACAGTATTCTAGGTTAATATACATACAGAATTCATAAAAACTAAGGTTCCTAAAAATAATTGAATAATTAAAACAAATATCCAAACTTTCAATACCACTAGTTATTAATGAAATACATTTATGGTTGTATGAACTATTTTTCTATTAATTAAAATGGATCCTAGGACTCCATTGAGCTTTTGTACTCTATCTTATTCATTTATACATTTAAACTCCATGGAAAGAATATAGGTTATAACTCAATACTTTTTCCCCAAAATTATACAAGAAAATATATACAATACATATTACTTGTATTATAATATTTCAGTAATGGTTTTCAAATGGCACATTTCCCTGCATCCAAGTACTTGGAGCACCCTTGAGCAATAACTTGAAATTTGTCAGTTAGCCTACTTTACATAATCAGTAAGGATTATGTAAATAAAGTTTTGAGAAGTCCCTAATGCTCACTTTCCTAAACAATCATATGAAGAATTGTGGCCATTCTCCTTGAGATAAAGGGCTTAATGAAGATGTAACAAGAAATATTAAGCATAGGAGTGACAGAACATCACAGCTAAAGAACCAGAAGATTAAAATCTTATGTTGCACAAATAATACTAACACAAAATTCTAAGCTGAGGATACCCCAAAATGCAGACTTATAAAAATAAAAAGATAAAAACTCATATGCTTTTTCTTATATTGATTGTTTGGCTTTTACACAGGAAATGCTACTATCCAGAGTTTTTCTTTTTTACACAACTACATGGATTAGAAACTCTTAATATAAAATAACAAACTTTACAGTGATATGTATGAAATATGAAAACCTACTCTGTAAACTTCAGTTAGGTCGTTTGTGCTAAGGAACAGTATGAATCACTGAAAAGCAATATTTGCACATTCATTTTGGATTGTTCCACATCACAAGAATGGCTTCTTACTTTTAAAAAGATACATAGAAATTTCTGTAGGCTAATTATCCACATTCAAATACTCAAAACGACAATTGTTCTAGATTTCAGGTTGGGATATTTTCTTCTTGTTTTGGGATTTAGACTATCATCCTTTAAATTTAAAGTCTTCTATTTCATATTATTTTATTACAAACATAATCTATATTTAAAAGAGTTTATTTTGTAACTGGGCTCTGGTGGCTCATGGTTGTAATCTTAGCTACTCAGAAGTCTGAGATCTGAGCACCACAGATTGAAGCCAGCTGGGGCAGGAAAGTCACTGATCTCCAATAAACTACTAAAATACCTAAAAGTGGAGATATGGCTTAAGTGGTAGAACATTAGGCTGGAACAAAAGAAGCTCAGGGTCAATGTCCAGTGCTTGAGCCCAAGAACCAGGTCTAGCACACAAAAAAGAGCATTTTATTGTATTGTATTTAAATTCTATTGAACAATTGTTTTGGAATACATATTTAGGCAGTCTCTCATTTTAAATGATCTAAAATAGGCTCATTAATCTAGTGGAGAAATTGTAACTTGTCAAGAACAGATAAAGTGGAGAATATCCATGTTAGTAAAATTTTATGCTAGGAAAATCCATAAGAAGTGCAAAGGATAAAAAGGGATCAACATGTTTCACTAACATATTTTAAAGGAATGTTCAAGCTTCATTGACTTCAATTCCCATGAAGATTTTCTTAAGTGAAATAATACTTCTTTGAGAAGATTGAGATAAAATGGAGAACACTACCTAAAACTATGTTATATGTTACATTTAAAAAACATACCACTTTGAGTAAGACACAGTACTTTAATTTCCTTCTGTAACACTCGATGACACTTTCTTAACTGCAGGTAAAAACCAACGCTATAAGGCTACTATCAGTATATCCACAGGTGAGACATTTGAGAGATCATGTACAAGAATTGATCGTGTGAACAGGCTGAATAAATTAGTAAGAACAGAGATAGATACATTCACTTGTGACAATAATTCCTCCTCCACAAACCACAGCTCCATGTCCCTTCTGAGAACTAGGTTCTGACTGATTCCTCAGGCAAGTTCATTTCCCCTCCTACTAGTTAGTATAAACCTTCCAACAGCATCAAGTGATTGAGAGTGTTAGAGCAAATAGTACCACCTGAGTCTTGTGCTCTAGGGAGTAGAACTAATCTTTGCTTAAAGCAAGGAATCTGAAAACCTTTTGCCCTTCCTTTGCCTTTCTGCCTCTGCTCTGTAGGGCTTGTCAGAGTTGACAACGTATCCTCCTTCAAACATTGCTAGGCTTCATTGCTTAACAGAAAGAAAAAAAAAAACAGGACCATCACACACTACTGTAATATCTCATGTATACCTGTTCCTAGTAAAAAGGTCTAGTACAAACATTTGTGAACTAAAGCCAGGAGTACTAAGAAAGCTAACAATGTAGGAGAAGAGCAGAGACACCTCTAGGAGAAACAACACAGAACCTCAAAAAACAACTGCAATATAAACGTACAGAAATCAGGCACAGACCTCACAATTTTACTACAATTGTTACCATGCTCATCTTACACCTGGGCAAAGATAATAAAATCACGTGTTAACTGAAGAATTTCACCGTCATGGAAATATAAATGCACATTTTCTCCTATTCTGGAGAACCACCCAACTTGCTGTCAGAACATTGCAAGCCAGTTTCTGGCACCTGGAGGCACAAGGGCTGTGGCAGCACAAACTCTTGAGCTCTGAACATATCATTAGCCTCATGCTGGAGGAACCTGTGGAGGATCAATTTTGCCTTGTGTTTTGCATCCAGCTCACAGTTCCTACCTGTTATTGGTTCTGCAGCCTGAGATCCTTTCAAGTTACACCTCCCAAGCTTCACAGAAGAGAAAACTCCCAGCAGCAAGGCAAAGGGAATGAAACTGGAATTTGCAGGCTGAAAATACCCACAGTGGGTGGGGAGGCACATGCGCAGAAGGATCTTTGCCCTGCTTTGAAAAAAAATAAAAACCCTGCACTTTCAAAGGATCTGTGCTGTAACATAGACTACAATTCCCACAATGCATCTTGCCACTCTAAGAGGAAGTAGGTTTCCACCAGTTCTAGGCCCTTTCTCTGAGGATTGCAATCATGCATGGGGAGGTTTTCTCCAGCTTCACATGAGCATAGGTGAGTTGTTTTTTTTTTTTTTAAATGAAAATCACTGTGTGTCTCCTGAAACATTGTTAGACTATCTGAGAAATGGACAAGTATTGGAAGCATGAAATAAGTTGGCTTTTTAATTCTTAGATCTACTAATGTAGCAGAGGTTATGAAACTTTTCTTTCTGTTTCTGTTTAAAAGATAAGTTCTGTTGAATGTAAATTATATCTGATTTCTTTACATTTTGGAATAGCTCCCTGTTCAATATAAAAAGGTATTGGCAGGCACTAAACGGATTCTTGGATCATTTTTCATGATTAATGTATACACTGCAATAAAGTAACAGAAATTGCTATATATACAGCAAAATCCTTGCACCAATTAAATTTTTAAAAAAATCTAACAATTTCCCAGAAATGCCCAAATTCCATTTTTGAAATCTTAAGTAGATTTTGGCTGTTTCCCAAGTTTTCCTTTCCTTTAAGGTTCTTTACTTTTCTTTGATGTTCATTGTTGCTATTGTGGCTTCAACTCATGGTGTTCCCATTAACTTTTCTTTAAAAATTTGTTCAGCTAAATAGTGAAAAAAATCCTGTGGGTGGGAGGAGTGGTCTTAGAGAAGGCACCTCACCACCATTACTGTTCAAACTGATGATGGATTGGGGAGATCGGGGGAATGTGGGTGAGGTGCAAGTGTGAAGTGAAGGATGAGTCTCTGTGAAGCTTGATGGCTTGGGCCAAACCAGTGTGTTTTTGTCTTTCTGTTTGCATGCCCTATTCCAGTGTGAATTCCTCCCTCTTCTATGATCCTAAAAGTTCCTCTCAATCACTCTAAGCTAAGTCATATTGTCTTCCCATGTGTTACCCATTAGACTTTGGAATAAATCTTTGTTATCCCAGGTCCTGAGTGTGGGAAGAGTCAGGGCTACTTCTAGAAACCAGGCTTGTGTCCTGACCTCTGGCATTTGCCACAGTCAGGAATTCTCAGGCATCATTTGGGACAACACAGTTCCTTTACTGATAATGCAGCATCACCAGAGAATTCCTAATTTCCTAAGCTCCCTAGCAGCTCTTCTCAAAATAAATGTGTAGGCCTAATCTTTCTAGGCCCAGTGATACAACTGTAGTCCAGCAACTTCTAAGCCTGAGTAGGGAGGATCATTCAAGCTCTCAAGTCCTGCAAGAGGAATTAAAAACAGGAAGCTCCATTATTACCCCAATTCCTTTCATTTTTTTTCAATTCCAGTCCTACAAATGCATTATTTCTTTACCAAAAATAGGTCCATGCCTCTAAATGATTTTTGTAATTGAAAAATTCTCATCGTCCTATGACTTAACACAATTTTATAGGGAAAGGCTAAAAATTGAAAAAAGACCCTACAAGCATATTTTCAATGTGTTAGTTGTTACTTTCTTAATGCAATGGCCTCTCTAATTTCTCTCCTTCCTAACTTACTTGAGACCCTACAAATGGATGGAACTCAGTTTGATTACCTATAAGAACATCAGTCTTGTTATTTATATTACATCTGGGGCCTAGTGACCACAAAAGGTCCTTTGGAAAACTATTAACACTCACTGCATAGATAGTGAAGTAAAAGAGATTATTTTGTTACATAAATAACCTCCCCATGTTTTTCAGAGAGAAGCCCAAATACCAAATGTGGAACTAGGAATAACTACTGACAGTGCTGATATGTCAGAGAAGCTATTCCTATCAAGGTGAACTGTGTTTTCAGTTTATGACTGAACTAAATTCCTTTCTTTTTAGTCCCCTTCTTTGTAGAGATCTTCATTTCTTTGGTTTTCAATCCCAAATAATTTAATAATTTTACTGATATCACTTCTTTGAAAATAGATCTAACCTCTTTTATGTGCCTGATATCGCTCTTGGGTTCTTTTCCATCATGGCTTCTTCTGAGATGAGCTTAGTTAGAAGGGCTAACACTTGTGCAAAAGATCTGATAAGTTTACGGGTTTTATGAAGGAATCTGGGTGGATTCAATTGACTGGGTGAGTTTGTACTGATTTATATATAGCATTGATTTTATATTTTAAGTTAGGTAAATGTAATCTTACTGCTTACACCAAAGCAATATATGTGTGTGTTTATATAAATAAATATAAATGTATGTTTCTATGTCTGACTATCTTCAACATAACTGCAAACTTTTATTTTAAAGCAATATCAAACTCAAGAATAGTAATTGGTTTAGCTGGTATTTCAAATAAAGAAGGAAGATTTTTTTTCTTGCCTCAAACCATCAGTATTTATTGAGCATTTATATTGTACTAGGCACAATAGAACATACAGAAAATATTGCCCCTGCTCTAGAGGATCTTACATTTTATAAGAAAAAACAACTGTACCTTTTCAAATGGCATTTTTGTTCGCTGTTTTTTGTTAAGTACCAAGGAAATATTCTGTAGGATGATATTTAGGTTTAACAGCCTCATCATTATTGGGAGAAGAAACATTTAATGACAAAAATGACAGACAGACCATTTGGGATAGAGTTTATAAGATATACACAATCTCATCAAGTAAGGTAAGATGTGCTGCAGTAGAGGATGTTGGAAATAGTTTATAGTATGCAAGCAAAGGACCAAAGGATCTTAGAGAGTATGTAGAGCCAGAAAGATCATGTTTCCATTTCCAAAGTACACAGCCACCAAGAAAAGTGACAAGGCAGAAGGCTAAAAAAAGAAGGAAATCTTATGTACCTGACAAACAGAATGATAAAAATCGAAGGCAAACTGTACCAAGAAGTTCTGAAAAACCAAAACTGATTAGGAAGCATAGAATTTACAGTTAATGCTATTCAATGGCCAATTTTCCACTCCTCAAAGGAGAAAAAAAAAACACTTTTGTTTTTGAGGTGCGAGGAGAATGGGGAATATGGGAGGTGTTTGGTAGTTACATAAGTAATTTTTTTGTTATGATAAACTTTGTACTTTAACTCGGTAAAAGCCTATTCCCTGCCAAAAGGGACTAATGAACAATGTTCTAATAATGTACAATTTCCTTAGAGGAGATTCAAACTCAAAAGAATGATTTACATGAAAAATAATAGAGAAAGTAGTTGAAAAGTCCATTCAAAAATGTTTTATTCCACTTAAATGAACTTAATACATGTGTTCTTAAAAATTATGCTTGGATTGTTCATGAAAATTTCAAAAGACATTAAACAAAGAAGGCCATCATATTATTTCCCTTTAATCTTGGTTTTTTTTTTTAACAACACATGTGTTTGAGGCACATAGCAAAAAAGAAAAAAATCACAGAAGGAAAAAGAATCTAAAATCAAGTTAAATACATAGGATTTTTTTTATTGTGAAAATACCGTACAGAGGGGTTCAATTACATGGGCAAGATAAGGAGTACATTTCTTATCAAGCATTGTAGCCTCCTCTTTTGTTTCCCCTTCCCATCCCTTCCCATCCTCCCCCCGCCCCTCAACCCAATCCTGCTCTCCCCCTACCAAAGTTGTAAAGTTCATTTTTCCACCTAACTTCTTCCACATAACATCTCATTGTTGCAATGGATCCACCAATATCCCTATTTAAACTATTTGTTTTTTCCCTTCCCCTCCACAAATTATACCAATCTCAAATAGCAGAGGATATAACATGGGGGAGGGACATACAAAGCAACAAAGAAATAATATTGTAAATGTGTTAGAAACAATCACATGAAGGAAAAAAAAACATTTGAATACATATCTTAGGGTTCATTTCCCTAACATCAATTTATCTGACCTTTTCTGCTTGACTCAGACATATACTAGTTATTGCAAATAAGGGAAATTATCGGACCTAAGTTTCTTTGGGCTTAATATAAATTTTAATATAATAACTTAATATAATTTTTTCCAAGTCTTTCCATTTCCTAAACATACGGATTTTTGTTTATGGCTTTGCTGAATATACATGAATTGTCAATACCAAGCAGTTCATTTTTTCTACACCTTTACTTTTAAATCAGTTTTAGGTTGTCTAAAACATTGAAATACAAATAAAATGTGTAGCAAAAATAGTTTGAGCAAATACCAGTAACTTCACAAATAATGGAATGTGAACCGTTTCTGCCCTTATCCAGAGTTAATTGGGTCACAACTTTGTCTGAAAGAAAACTTCTGGTGCTGTAGTCAAAGGTGTGCTCACTGAAATAGACTCTTCCACAGAAATACATGATTGTAACTTGGAAAAGCCATGGAATATCTGTTTGAGTGACAGCCCCACCAGTGCTCCAAAACTTTATAATACCCACAATAACTACACCTTGACTGGAACCATTTTCCCTCTTATTCTCCACCAGTACAAACCAATATGTAGGAAGATTTCCTCACTTAGACATGGAATTAGTTTCAACACTGGCACTTGTGAAGTCACCATGAACCAAAGCACATGCCAAACATTTATAACTTGTTTAAAAATTCCACATCGTCATACTGGCCAACTCATGATAAAAACGGATAACTCACTAAATGTTAACAGGCTCTACTCTCCTAATCTGAAACAAGCAAACAGAAAACACATGGGAAATACAGAAATTAAAATAGAAGTAACATAACCCACATAAAGTATAAAGTTCAGCAATGACTTCATCAAAAGCTGTCTTTTCAAGAAAGGAAACTTCCTCTGGGGAGTTCAGAATTTCATAATAGAACACTGAGAAGTTAAGGGCCAGACACAATCTGATAGGATGCATTGGTTGCATTTACTTTTTGCTGATCTCAAAAACTTCTTGGTATGCTTGGAGTGACTGATTCACAATTCCTTTCTTGTCATCACCAGCAGCAACCTCAGACATGATGTGGTAGCAGTCTTTCTTCATTTTCAAATAAAAGACTTTGCTCTCTGCTTGTGGAGCATTAGGGATCAAGAACTTTTCCAAAAGAGACAGTATATCATTGCAGATATCTCTTAGCTTGTTCTCAATTCTTCCTGTGTTCTCACACGATTTGCTGCTTTTTCTCAGCACCTTCTGTCTTTTGCTCAATACTTGAAACTACCCTCCAAGATGACCTATGGGTTCCAATAAGCAGCTGAGAGTTGATTCCTTTCCTCATTAGGTAATTCAACTTCTTGCTCACTTCCAGACTTGATGCAGGCTGCCATGTCACCATATTGCTCAGCTTGCTTGGCCACTTCGGCCCTCAGCACCATCTCATTTCTATCCATGACTGGATGTTCTGTGTCCTGAATAGGTGGTGGAGGAAAGACAGGGAGTCATTGGTCTCTAGGACGTCTTGGTGGCATAAGCAGGGGTGAGGCTGAGATTTTGTCCCTGGATCTCACAGCTCACAGGCTCTAGCAACTTTGCAGCTATGGGGCTTCTGCACATCCAATTTTATTATTTTTCCATGTCACCAATATCCTTAAATCTCCCTGAAAAGTTCACAATCAGTTAAAGTACATTTTGCTTGCTTCTCATTTTTGTCATTTTAAAATGATTTCATATGCAGCATTATAATAACTTGTGATTGTGGGATTTATTTGTTGAAACAGTACGGCCTATGGCAGTGTGTATGGTGCCAGGTGTTCAATGTGCACATTCTAGGATGGCCTCACACCATGATGATATGATGAACAAAATCTTGCCTTCTACTCCAAGTGTCACTCAGAGCCAAGAGATTCACAATTTTGAACAGTTGGGACATGCTCAAGTTTCTGTCTAAAGTCTTGAGAAATGGGAAAAAAGAGCTATTGGTATAGAGATACCTTCATACAGAGTTTCTGAATGCTACTTTTACACTGGAGACTGCTCAATGTTACTTCATCTATATTCCTCATCTTTTAAAAAATTCTGCAATTTTTTTAATGTTGTTTAAATGTTCAAGAAAATTCCATTAAATTACTAAGTTTTTATTTAAGTTTTGTGATGAAACCATTTTTTAAAACATTTTCTACGGCTTGGAATATGGTTCATTGGTAGAGTGCTTGTCTCACATACATGAGGCCATGGGTTTGATTCCTCAGCATTACATGAACAGAAAAAGCCAGAAGCAGTGCTGTGGATCAAATGGTAGAGCACTAGCCTTGAGCTGAACAGCTGAAGGATAGCACCCAGGCCCAGAGTTCATGCCCCATGATCTACAAAAATATATATGCATATTTTTTAACACTGAGCCACTTTCCGAGCCCTATATGCATATTTTTTAAAGTTAAAATATCAAGACACATTTAATAAAAAGCAAAGTTGCTGTTCAGGCAAAAAATTGTTATTATCAGCCAAGAGAGAAATAAGCCAGGAAGGTTTGATTACCAGAAGAGACATGGCATGGTACCTGGCTCCTGACATCCTGGAGGGGGGAGGTAAGACTTTTTCCACTTTAGGATTACAGTAGCCAGAGGAGGTAGCAGAGATATTTAAAGGTACCAGAGTCAACAGGTGTCATGGACTCTTTTGGCTACTTCCTGTTGGGGAGGTGAAGGAGTCACTGGCGCTGGGGACATTAGGGTCCAGCAGGGCAATGTAAATGATGTCTCCAGTTGCCTGTAGTAGCAGGATAGTCATGACTTGCTCCCAGGTGGTGTCCTGGGTGGGGATTGTTATCCAGTTAAAGGAGACTTTTGAATAGATCAGGTAAAAATATGACAAGGTACCAAGGTCAGTTAACATGAATGGCATAGGAGAACACACATTAGCCATGGGCCAGAAAAGTAATATTTGAAGCATAAGCCCCTAATAAGGTAAGTAGGGAGAAAGGGGGTGTCTAGTGTCTTTTGGACAACTAGGAAAGGGAGAAGATAATGGACTAGGAGGAGAATACCATTCAGAGGCTACTATAAATACCAATAGCAAGTAACAAAAACAATAGTGGAACTTTCTGTCCCCTTAGAAGATAGACAGGTATGGAAATTTAGGTGGGCAAGCAACTGTTTCTATTGTTTTCCCAGCTCTGATTAATTTTGAAAGGGCAAGCCTAAAGTGACTCCATTTAGGATGTCATCTCCTCTTACTGCTCTCCATGGTTTTCCATTGTCGGACTAATTTTGTCCTAGATGGTACAGGGTGGGGGGAGTGAAAGGGGGTTTCCTAGTCTCTGTTGCTGGGATAGCTTGTCCTAATTGGCATTGAATGGTTTGAACTCAAGGTCTGGGCACTCTCCCTGAGCAATTCTGCAACGCTAGTATTCTACCACCTAAGAGAGTTCCTTGGAGGTGAGATTCCTTGAGCCATGCCTCCAGACTGGCGCATGGCTTATTAGCTGGGAAATTTAGTCTTAGAGAGATTCTTTGTGCTCAGGATGGCTTTGAACTGTGGCAAAAGGAGTCTTTGCCACGAAAGCCCTTTTTATTTCCAATTAAAGCAACAAGGAAATCAACAAGATTGAGGTTACCTAAAACTTATAAACAATTGAGTAACAATTATTTGCCAGAGTTTTGTAGTAAATCCAAGTAGATGTTTTTAAACTGCATCTGATTGGCATTCTAAGTACCATCCCTTGGATCTGGGTAGCCTGTTTAGAGTCACTTATATACAACATTTAACCTTTAACAGATGTACAGACCCTTTTTGGGGCTGTAGCATCATATCTCGTTTAACATTTTGGTTTGTAAAAACATTTTTCTGGCTGGATGAGGAACCTGATCTGTACTGGTTGCAGCAATGTCTGCCTCTGTAGGCAGTTAGATCTCAAAGGGGACCTAATCTCAAGTACACACAACTTTCTTTCCTTAGCAGATGAATTAATGTATCTGGGCCAGCTCAAAACTCACTGCCAATTGGGACTTTGAGCAGATACAGGTGGGTTGGTATTTGAATTATCCCTCATATTTTACAACTTTAGCTTTTACTACACACTATCTTAGATGACTGGGAAGTCCATGCTGAGTTAGCCAAACATGAGCATTAAGCATGCCTACAAACTATCTTCCCATGACCTCCGTACTCTGTTCAAGCTTTGAAGAGACAAGCACAAGTGACTTCAGGATCTGATTCCATCTCTGCGATCCAATGAGAAGTGGCTTACTGCCTCTGCATATTCCATTTTCAGGGTTCCAGGAATGCCTTTGTCTATGTGGAAATAAATGAATCTTTGGCAGTTTCCTTGGTCGGTTAGTGGACTTGAACTCAGGGTTTGAGCATTGTCCCTCAGCTCTCCAGATCAAGGCTAGTACTTTGCCACTTTGAACTCCAAACCAACTCTGCTTTTGAACACTCTGCTGGCAGGTTAGAGATGACAATCTCACAGGGACCTTTCTCTGCCAACCCTGGCTTGACACCAGTTTTCAGATCAATGAATCTTTACTTGTGGGCATATTTACTCCAACTAAAAGCAAAAAGATGGTCATTGGAAGTGGATTTATAAGCATGGTTTTACCTTTAACTTATTAAGGGCCAACATTCCATGTGACAAACTAGTCCTCTATCCTTTATTGTGGGCCTTTTGGAAACTATTACAAAAAACCTATAATGGCAAACTAGGTTAAACAATCATTTGGTGATCCTAATTTATCTTTTCTGCTTTGAAATAAACTTTAGGATAATTTTCCCTTTTAAACTTTTCTTTGTCTGGGAGGCCTGCCACTACCCACAAGTTACCAAATTTTTCACAAAGTGTAGGCCATTTTTAATCCCTTTTCAAAAGCCAGTTTAATTTGCATTTAAGTGCTTCATTGAAACACTGGGCAACATCCTTTTTGTCTTGGCTGAAAGTTTGAACATACTCTATGTACCTACAAATGCATTAGACAGCCACAAGGATCATTTTTACCTGTAATTTACCCTGCAAAATATCTAGCGGAGTACTGTTTTTGCTTATCTCTGTAATCCCATACATATCTGTAAGTATTCTGCAAGCTCTTGTTCCTCATTTTTTTGTCTAGATTTTTAAAATTGCTACAGAATTAAATTTAGCAAAACCATAACTTAATTGTCATCTTTTACACCCATCTTCGTGGAACTGGAAAAAGCAATATTAGTGAGGGTAGAGAAATATTCATCCTCATGAGAAATTCACTTTCAGCCTCCATAACAGTGAGAAAACACAGGCTCTCCACATTATCCACACTAGTGTTTTATTATAACTCACTCAGAACAACATCATAATGGACTAAAAGTGAATCAGTCACAATTGACGCATCAGCAGTAATTAATTAAATATATAAAGAATGTAATAAAGTCATTTTGGGGTTACTCATACAAAGCCAAATGCTTATGAATCATGTTTTCATTTCCCCACCAAAGAAACTAGAAATGGAGCTGTGATTCAAGTGGTACTTGAGCAAAAGTACTTAAGGAGAGGGGCTAGGCTTTGAGTTCAAGCTATAAGACTTCTACCCACACACAAAGAAAATGTATTCCCAAATATGTGTTCTTTCATTTTTTCTGAATGTTTCATGAACTTGGGGATGAAAGATGATGAGACAGATTTTACTCCTGTACACATTTTGTAATAAACCAGGGACAACATCCAGGCCCAGAATTCAAGACCCACGATGGAAAAAGAAAGAAAGAAAGAAAGAAAGAAAGAAAGAAAGAAAGAAAGAAAGAAAGAAAGAAAGAAAGAAAGAAAGAAAGAAAGAAGAGAGAAAGAAGAAAGAAAGAAAGAAAGAAAGAAAGAAAGAAAGAAAGAAAGAAAGAAAGAAAGAAAGACAGAAAGAAAGAAAGACAGAAAAGAAAATATAGGGAAGGAAACATACAATAATTCAACACTTTAACCCAGGAAATTAGAAGGGTTCCTGTAGTTTATGGAAGGTTTTAAATACATAATAATTACTCATGAAGTAGACTAGGGAATGGTGTACTTGGTAAGCAGCATCAAAAATCTACTGAAGAGTAATCTTTGTTTTAATAAGACCAAGAAAACACAGGATGAGCAATTTCCATCTGTAATGTACTGCTCAGAGTAGAACTCAGAAAGAAATCAGATTTAAATGAGATAAGACTTTGTAAAGCAATTACACCAAAGAAAGCAAGAGCAAATCTGGATGCTGGTGGTTTACACCATCTATCCTAACTATTCAGGAGGCTGAGATCTGAGGATCAATGATTAGCTTCAAACCATTATCCAAACCATAATCATCAGTGTTCAGGGCCATAGAAGTCCAGCTTTAGAGATTTATTTTTAATCCACATGTAATGTCCAAGAGTTAGGGTTCATTCACAGATATGAGATGTCACCGGTGCTGCCCCAGCCCCCACCTTGTTGTAGCTGAGTAGCAGGACAATCATATTCCCTCACAGGGTGCCTCACCATCCCAGAGAATGAAGATTGCAGACTATCCCCCAGAATGCTCCAGTGTCAAAACAAAATAGTAAAATATTAACCCAGATAGAATAGACACACAGAAGTAAAGGAGATCTCACCAAGGCAGTTTAGATCTGTGAGGAAGGGAGCCTAGACACTCTACCCAGAATCAAGCAGGCATGCCAGGCAGGGTGGCCCTTGAGCTTTTTATCCTAACATAAGGATTTGTGATGTCTCTGAGCCACAGTAGGGGTTGGGCTCACATTCTTTGATTGACTCTCAGGGACTGATTTAAGGAATGTGGTAAGCATTCTGTCTGAAAAAGAGTCTGTTCTTTTAACTCCATTGGTAAGGAATCATACCCTTGACACAGCTGACTGGTTATGAACAACTCAGCTGATGGTTACAGTTTGAAGTTAAGCTGTGAATTATTCCAGTAAATGTGTGTTAACAAATGGTAACTTGCTGCAAGTTGGAGACACTTTGGTTTGACAGCATAGATTGCTTTTTGTCAAAATAGCTACAAGAAAATGCAGATTACAAATGCTCTATAACTTAAGAACTGTGCAACTTTATTTCACAAAATTTTCGGAGAGTCTATTTCTGGTAATCAAACACCCATTAACAAAAAAGACCAGAATTAAATGAGATATTATTCTATGCAAACTACTCACAGATTATTTTTTGTATTTTTGTTGTTCTTGTTTGTGAGGCTTGAATTTAGAGCCTGGACATTATCCCTGGGTTCATTTTGCGCAAGGAAGGTGCTCTACAACCAAAGCAGTGGTTTTCTGGTGGGTTATTGGAGATAAGAGTGTCTTGGAATTTCCTGTCTGTGCTGGCTTTGAACTGAGATCCTCAGAATTCAGCCTCCTGAGTAGCTAGGATTATTAGGCATGAGCCACCAGTACCTATCTTACTTTTGTATTTTCTAACTTACACTCAAACCTGCAACAAGAACATGCATTTTAGTGTCAGCTAATTGTGCTTAACCATCCTTTAATTGAGAGTAAGAAATTAATGGAATGTCTAAGCCTGCTCAATATGATTGTCACTAGTGAATCATACATAGTTATTAGACATGTAAACATGTGGTTAGTACACAGGACTAACAGTACACAGTTGGCTGCAGTTGGGGCCAGGTGAGATAGAGGAGCACAAACAAACTGTGTATTAGAGAAGGGCCCTGGCAACTTTACTATTCTAATATCAAGACAAAGGCTCGTTCAATCCCTGTTCTCTCTTATGGGAACATGGTACACTAGGTGTGGGATAGAGACCTGGGAGGTAGGGGGGACAGATTCAGAACCAGATTAGAAACTTGCAGTAAGGAGTGAGTGAATAGTGAGACTAGCACAGTCTGGCAGTCTGGAGGACTGGATGGATTATTTGGAGGGTATTTTTGTGATGTAAAAATATGTGGACCAAGTTGTAATATGAGGAAAGAGACCAGAAAATGATGCAGTATCCAGTATCCCTGCTGTCTGTCACTCATTCATCCCCTAAGCTCTGTGGTCTGATCCCTCCATAGTCCCAGCAAAAGATAGACTATGACAGTGGTCTGTCAAGTGATCCACTTAGGATCACTTGGTGATTGTAATTGTGTGATGGAAGGTGTTGTCTTGAGCTGTCTCCAGTACAATTGTGGAGGCACCCAACTAGAGCTAATCCTCCTTATCAGCTCAAGTAGGCAGGTTAGATGGGGAGGGCAAAAAGGAGCTGGTGCTGCCCTGCTCCCCAAGTAGGTATGTAGATGGAGGAGGACTGTAAGAGCAGGTCTCATGGTGACTCCACCCACTGTGTCTGGATCACAATGATCGCACAATGCATTCCTGTTTCTAGCTGACCAATAAGATACAAGAATCAAGGCCACTCCCACATTCTGTGCTGCCTAGCACCACTGGCATTTCCCTCTATTGGCTCATACCACTACAAGCAAGTGAAGGAAGTAAAGGTGCTGTGGTGACTGGGTGAATTTCAGAGATCCTGTAGGAAGTGAGTGATTGCAAGAATAGAGGTGATTTCATAAAGCCTGGGAATATGGCCTTCTACCTTCCCCATCCCAGTGCTGGGATATCTAACCAAACCAGACACGCATGCACATTAAAATTTTCTTTAGGCAAGAAACTACAGAAAGAGTATCTGGAGAGGAATTGTCCTGGTGGACCCACGAAACCAACAAAAAGAAAACTGAAAACAGAGGTAACCTCAAAACAAACACTACTGGGGACTGTAAATCTACCAAGGGTGAGACCAAAGACTATGCAGGCCCAGAATCTTCCTCTGGTTCCTTTTCTGCTAGTGTCCTTTCCTCTGACACTGGAATCACTAACAATATGTCAGAAGTCCTATTCACCCCAAGAGAGCAACAAATAAATAAACAAAGGTAATAGGAGAGCAGGCCTGGCTGGAGAGAAAGCTAGAGACCATGAAAGAATTAATGAACAAATTAAGGCTGGAGAGAGACCATGTTACAGAGGACTTGAAGGTGGAGAGGTCCATGAGGAAAGACAAAGATGAACCAACTGAGAGATGAGAGATGAGAATGAGCAATGGGTGCGATAAGTGTTTGACCTAGAGACAAACATGGTAGAACTTCAAAGGCAGTTGGCAGAGCTGCCCTCCCAGCAGCAGTCTGCAGGACCACCTCAGACCAAGCTACAGCTGCCAGGCAGGATCTATTAGTTGCAGAAGTAGCAAGAGAAATGGGAGAAGCAGTGTTACAGTCAAAGGCAGGAAAACTAGATCCTCAGTCTCCAGTATCTTTAGCAGCAGGAGTGGCTGTGTTAACTGGAGCAGCAGGGAAAGGCCTGGGATCTGCATGAGCTCTTCAAGACAATGGGAAGTTTACACATACATGAGGCATGAGATGCACAATTTTGCATAACCTAGAGATCAAAAAGCAGCTGGGCCAGCTGCAGGATGCCTTCCACAGGCTAAGAAAGCGAAGGAGGAGCTCTAGTGTGCTGCACTCAGAGCTGCAGGTGGAGGAAGAAGCTGGACCAGCAAAAGGAGAAGTTAGAAGAATGGAAAAAGATGGCTGAGTTAAGGAGCCAAGTGGCTCAGAATCTCAGGAGCTTCATGAACAGCTTCAGGAGCTCAGAGTTACCTGTGAACAGCACAGGGCCTACAATTTGCAGCTGACCTTAAAGAATGAGGCCTTGCTGCAACACTTGCAGAAGCAGACCCAGCTGCTGGACAAAGTTGGAGGACCAAGAAGGTCCATCAAAAATTACACAACACTTTTGATGTGCCTTAAAACCACCAGACAGAATCAGGAGCAGCTATGGGCCCCAGCTGAGCTTTCTGGCTTTCACTAGAGAAGGAGGAGTTAGCAAAATGAAAAGGGGGTGACTCTATTTGTTGTGACTGTCCTAGAGGACAGACAACCCAAAGACCAGATGGGATTTTTATCTTTATCCATTGATGAATTAAAGGAGGTGAAGCTCAGCCAGCAGCTGAAGGAGCGACAGACCTACTGTGGGTGCCTGGCCAATCTAGTAGTCAAGAGCCAGAGAAAACTGAAGCAGTAGGGTTTCTTCTCCAGGAGTTGAAGCCATGGGATAGGAAGCAGGACACACAAGTGCCCAAGAAGACCCTGAAATTCTTTATCCACAAGCTGCCTTGAAATGGTGGGCTACCAGATGCAAGTGGATAAACTCCAACATGGATGCAGCCAGCTGTCAAAACCTCTCAGCACCATTGAAAATCCATAGATTTCTATAAAGAACAGAATGAAGTACTGGATGAGCTATATCAGAAGAAAAATGAGTGTGTCAACCAGCTCTTCCAGGAGGATAGGGAGAAGAAGATGGAGCTGCAGGAGCTGCTATTGCTTCCTGCAGATGAAGGTACCTGAGTTTCAGGACAAGATGCTGGGAGCCATCCAGACCCCTGCTGATGAGGGTCCCTCAGACCTATCAGGCTTCAGGAAGGGGGAAGTTATGAAGGAGCAACAAGATTTTGAAGAGTTGAAGTTGAAGACTATGTGGAGCCCGCCCGAGGAGAGGCTGGGGTACCTTGGTATCTCAAGGACCCCTACTACAGAGCAGATAGTGCTACAACAGCTTGTTTTTCAAACACCTACCTGAGTTTACAGGCTTGAGCAATGATGGCTGCAGGACTGAGGCAAGTGACAACTTGGAGATCATTTTTGCATGAAGACCTGGAGGCCTTCCTGAAGGAACTGAGCTGTGCCATCTCTATGAGTACTTTCATAGAGCCAGTCACCCTAGAGTGCGGGCACAGTTTTTGTCGACCTTGTCTCTGTCTCTGCTTGGAAGAGACCCAGACTCCAGCCAGGTGCCCTGGGTGCAGGGGACCCTGCCAGCAGAGAGACCTCAAAACCAATGTGGTTCTGAGGAGCCTGGTGGCCATTGCCAGAAGAGCCAGACTCAGGGGTTTTCTGAGCTCTGAGGAATATATGTGTGGGACACACAGGGAGACCAAGCAGATGTTCTGTGAGGTAGACAGGGCCCTGATCTGTAGGAGCTGCTCCCAGTCTCAGGAGCACAGGGCTCACAAACACCATCCCATAGAAAGGGCTGCTGAGGAGCAGAGGGAGATGATTTCAAAGCAGATGCATGCTCTATGGGAAAAGACTCAAGAAAACCAGCACAATTTACAGGAGACTAAGGATGTTTTTAGAGTGCTGTTTTTAGAGCTGGAGATTGCCTTCAATGAAGCTATGCAGAATCAAGATCATGGTAGCAATGTTAGACACGACCATCCCTATGCAGTTTTGAATTCTGAAGAGTCCCTCCACCAAGTCTTCAGCTCTGGGAAACATTACTGGGAAGTTAGTGTAGATAACTCTTCCAACTGGGCCCTGGGAGTTATTAAGGAATCCGCCATAGGGAGCAACCTCACTGAATCTGAGGATCTTTTCCTCCTTTTGTTTGTGAAAGAGGACACACTTTTCACCATTTTTACCACCTCCCCATTGCTGCCTCAATATGTAGAGAAGCCTCTGGTCCGGGTTGGTGTGTTTCTTGATCTTGACGATGGCAATGTGAGTTTTTGGAATGTGGCTAAGAGTTCACTTATTTGGAGATACCCCACTGGCGCTCTCCAATTTCCTGTCAGGGCCCTTTTTTCCAGTGGTATCCTGGTGTCCTAAGTCAAGAGACTATGTATGTGTTGGGAACTCTATGGCAGAGAACCTTAATCAAATGAGGCAAACCACTAATACTGTACCAATTTGAATTTCTCAGTGCAGTAATCCAATCTTTTCATGACATATGTTGGTAACAATAAAATGTAAAATGTAAAAACCAATATTAAATGAAGATAAGATAGAGTAGCAACAATGCAACAAGAAAGCAAAGAAATATTTTAAAATTGCTATAAAAATAAACCCATGCAAAACTGAGTCCCCAGTGACTGCTTTCCACCCTGAAAGGAGTTGGATCTCAGAATAACAATAAAAACAACACGTAAAGCAGTGGACACTGTTGTTTTATTAATAATCTTTGCTACTCAGCAGACTGAGTTCTGAGGTTAATGCATAGCCAGGATGAACAGAAAAATCCAAGCGACTCTTATCTCCAATTAACCACCAAAGTGGGGTTGCAGTCAAGTGGTAGAAGAAAAAAAATTCCCACAAGAACAGGGCTCATGCCCTAAGTTCAAGCCCCAGGAACAGCTAGAACAAAAAAGCAGTACTAGTTTTAGTGACACAAAGTTCTAGAGCAGCCTTTTTATTAATAGATCCTGTCATCCATCCTGGGAGGAAAAAAACAAACACCTATCTCCTAGAGCATAGGGGTGTTTACACTTTCTATTAGATTGGATTCTTTAACTTTCAGTACCAATTCGTAAACAAGGGGGAAAAAAAAAACGTATACTCAGAGAAAGAGCTGGTAATAATGGAGAACACTGAAAATGCATGGTAAAACACTAAAGCTGTAGGCATGTCTTTAAATAAGTCATCTTTTTGGGGGCTACAAATGAACAGAATTCTATGGTAGGCTAAGAGATTCAAAATAATAACTATGGCAAAGCTAAATTTATATATTAGGCATACTGAGAGTTTAATAAGAGCCACCAATTATAACAATATAACAGGATGCTTTGCAGGTGTGATGGCTCTTTTGGGGATAATTAATTGTAGTTCTTTCATCCCCTGTGACATTATCATATGGAGTTTAAAAATGTTTACTTTTGGGGCTGGGAAGGCAGATCAGTGGTAGAGCACTTGCCTTTCATGCATGAGGCCCTGCGTTCAATTCCTCAGCCCCACATAAGCAGAAAAAAAAAAAAGCCGGAGGTCGTGCTATGGCTCAAGAGGCAGTGTGCTAGCCTTGACCTGAAGATCTGAGGGACAGCGCCCAGGTCCAGGGTTCAGGCCCCACGACCATACCCGCCTCTAAAAAATAGCTTAATTTTGTTTCCCTTTCACTCTAGATACTTAATTGTTGTGTGTTCATCCCTTCTGTAATTATCTTATTGATGTGAAAAAACTATTAATTTGAGATTCAATTATATGAATGTAGTCTAAGACTGCTACTTCCCTGTTGGCAATTGAGATATAAGAGCATTGGCTTTCAAAGCTCATGGTTCAACAAACAAGAATGGAAAATGTTCAAGATTGATTCATAGTAATAAATCCTGGAATGTGAAAGCTTATGTCATAGATACTACAGAACTTACTACCCTAAAAATAATATCCTACATAATTTTCTAAAGTTTATAGTGAATAGAGTATTAACAATGTGCTCTTATAAAACACACACACACACACACACACACAAGGGAATTAGTAGGTTCTCTTATCAGTTTATCATATATATTAATTTACCATTTCATTTTATTATAAGCTTAAGTCATATATGGTGTTTATTAGCCTTTTGCTCCAACATAAAACTCAGGGACAATGCATAGATCCTTAGTTTAAGCCCCTGGACTATTTCAAGAAAAAAAATTAAAATGTATAAATCACAATAGAAAATAGACTTGTAGGAAGTAACCTCAGATCCTTTTCTGTCTCACAGTTAGGTGATGGACAGTCAGGTGATTACTTGGTTCAGGCTGGTGAAGGAGATGGGTGTAGGGGGTAGATTCCCTGCAGACTTAACAATGATCACATCTCATCCAATAGCTAGTCAATTTGGCATATGTCTGTCATCTCAGCTATGTACAAAGCTTTGATAGGAAGAACACAGTCCAGGAAAACCTAAGCATAAACACAAGATCATACTCCAAAAATAAACTAAAAAATGGTATGTTGTATACAGTTCTGGTACTGTACTGTTGAATTCATACTATTTGCTTAAACTATACAAACCAATTTACTTAACGCTAAATTAATCTTTGTAAAAATGCAATGATGTTGATCCAGTTTTTCAATTTAGAAAACCATAGGCAGGTGTTAATAAACATAAGGTGGTGCTGAGTTTATTAGAAGAATGTTTGTGTGGTATGCTTCACTGTATAAATGTGAGTATAAAGAATTCAGAGCAGTCTTTGTTTACCTTCCCACACATGATTTTTAGGGTGACCTCACCTTCCTATTATAGGATTAAAAGTAGTATTTGTGACTTTGACCACTATTGGTAGTTTTTGAATGTTGGCCTTTGCACTATTGTTTTTATTTTTCCCTCATTTCTGGAAAAAAAGATAAATTACTAAATTTCTTGCGTTAATCATGCTGTATTTCCCTGGCTTATACATTTAAATTTCTATGGTTTATTTCTGTGATATCTATGTTACATTCTGACATCATTTTGATATTTTATCTAATCATACAGACATATACTATTCCATCTTTCTGCAATAAAATCTTTGCATTAGTATTTAGTAATATCCTGGATACTGTGTTGTTCATTTCAGAAGTTTATGATTATTTTTACTACTGGCATAATTAATGCCATTGACAAAAGAACTCAATAAATTAGATGTAGTGAAAATTTTCTACCTTATATATCTAGAAGCACCAACAAAACTACTTTATTCTTGTTTGTGTTATAAATTTGTGGCATATATTGTTATAGATCTATAGTTTATTTTTTATTGTATTTCATTTATCTATTCATTATTTTTGTTTAATTAATTAATTTATTTTATTTGCTAGTTTTTAAAATATTTTATTTGTAGAGTTGAAGAAAGGAGTTGCAATTCAATAAAATAGTTTGTGAATACAATGCATCTTGATCACTTTAATCCCTTTTTAACATTTCCACTCATATCTCCCAAATGCTTATTCTCTGATTTTTCATAATTTTGTAGGATATGCATTGAATTTTTGTTACTTTCTCCTGCTTTCTACAAATTTGCTATATTCTATGTCTACTTTCATGGTAGAACACTTTAATTTTATGTAAAGCAGGAGAGAGACTGTGCAACTCCCAAATTCTAGAACATTTATTTATTTTTACCTATGCTGGTTAAAGATTATCTAGTATTCCATTTAAAAATCATTTTATGGGTAATTGAAAAATGTTACATTTGTTAAATTAATTCTATAAAATTTAGGGATTCTTTGTATTTTGAAAGTATATTCAATCATACTCACCTTGGAATATTCTCAAATATTCATCATTCACAAAGAAATCTCATACCTGTCTGCAGCTATTCTGAATTCTCTTTAGACTTCCAACTCCAAAGAAACTAATGTTATGCCTGATTTTGATAATTCAAAAATTTCATGAAAATTAAATGATTTTATGTGTTATTTTGTGTTTGTTTCTTTCCATCTGTTGTCAGTGTTTCAACTAATATGAATTCTCCATTTACTTGATAATGGGATATTTCATGAGTATAACATGTTTTGTGATCTGTTTTCCTATTGGTCAGCATGATTTTTTTTCAATTCTTTGGCTGTCATAGATAATATTGCTGTGATGATACACAAGTTTTGAACTTAAGTATATAAAAACTGTAGACAAAGTTTCTAGGCTGTACAAAGTTTCTAGGCTGTTTGGTATTTCTGTAACTAACTTTGTGAGGAAATTTTACACTAATTTTCAAGATGAATGTGCTATTTTACAATGTATGAGAGCTTCAATTTCTTTACATCCTTTTCAAACCTACTAATGCATATGTATTACCCATTCTGGTGAGTATGAAATGACATCTCATTTCTATTTTATATGTGATTTTACAGTTGCTAATGATATTAACCTCCTTTTGTCTGTTTTCACATTGTTCGATTAAGAAATTTCAAGCCCAAGTATATTTTAGATATGAGACCCTTGTCCATTGTATGGCTAGTGAAGATCTTCCCCCAATCCATCGGCTTTCTATTGATCTTGCTAGCTATGTCCTTTGCCATGAAGAAGCTCTGCAACTTCATGCAATCCCATTTGTCCAACCTTTCTTTAAATTGTTGTGTTTCCGAGTCTCTATTAAGACAATTTCAGCCTGCGCCAAAGAGACCTAGCGTTTCTCCTATTCCATCCTGTAATGTTTTCAGAGTGTCTGCTTTGACTCCGAGATCTTTGATCCATTTGGAGTTGATTCGGGTGCAGGGTGAGGAACTCGAAAAATTAAATCCCCCAACAACAAATCCTCAAAGAAACAACTGCCCAATAAATAAGTAGGCTAATGACTTAAAGAAAAACTTCTCTGAAGAAGAAAGAAGGATGGCCAATAGACACATGAAGAAATGCTCAACCGCCCTAGCCATAAAAGAAATGCAAATCAAAACAACATTGAGATATTACCTCACCCCAGTTAGAATGGAAAAAATCAAGAACTCTAATAACAACAGATGCTGGAGGGGATGCGGACAGAAGGGAACATTACTTCATTGTTGGTGGGAATGTAAACTTGTTCAACCACTTTGGATAGCAGTATGGAGGTTCCTCAAAAGATTCCACATAGAGCTCCCCTATGACCCAGCAATCCCACTTTTGGGCAGTTCCCCAACTGTTTACAAACAAGACCACACTAAAGCTACCAGTTAACCATGTTTATTGCAGCATTATTTACCATAGCTAAGATATGGAACCAACCCAGATGCCCCTCAGTAGATGAATGGATCAAGAAAATGTGGTATATATACACAATGGAAGTCTATGTCTCCATCAGAAAGAATGACATTGCCCCATTTGTTAGGATATGGAAAGACTTGGAAAAAATTATATTAAGTGAAGTAAGCCAAGCCAAAAGCAACATAGGTCCCATGATTTTCCTTATTTGAAATGTCTAGTATATGTATGAGTCAACCAGAAAAGGTAAGATAAGGTGATGTTAGGAAAATGAACCCTAAGATATGTATTTTAATTGTTTTTTTTCTTTCATGCATTTGTTTATAATGCAATTATAAGATTATTTCTTTGTTGCTTTGTATGTCCTTCCCCCACAGTATAAGCCCTGCTTTCATTGTATTTGATGTCAGTATAATTTGTGGAAGGGAAGGGGAAAAACAAGTCGTTTAAATAAGGATCCAGGTGGACCTTTTGCACCAATGGGAAATACAAGTTGTCATGTCAAAAGGAACTTTACAAGTTGGGGGGGGGGAGAGATTGGGTGGAGGAGGAGGGAGGATGGGAAGGGATGAGAAGGGTAAACAAAGGAGGAGGCTACAATGCTTGATAAGAAATGTACTCACTATCTATTTTGTCCATGTAATTGTAACCCCTCTGTACATTATTTTCACAATAAAAAAATAAAAATTAAAAAAAAGAATTTTGAGTCAAATTCTTTGTCTATTAATTGAGTTACTGATCCTTTTTTTTCCCCTTGTTCTCCAATTCTTTTCTTTTGGAATAGGAATGTTTACACCATGTTATTATATATTGAAAATATGGCGCTCCTCATCCTCTCTGTCATCCTCTTCCTCTTCTTCCTTTCTCTTCTTTCTCCTCATTGTTCCTCTTTCTATACTTTCTTTTTCTCCTCTTCCTCTTCTTCCTTCCTCTTACTCCACCTCTTTGTTTCCTCTTCTTCTTCTTTTCTTCCTCACTTCTTCTTCTATATTGGACCAAAGCTTCATACTATCCTAGTAAGCACTCTACCACTTAAAACTGGACCATCCTAGTTTGTTTTTCACATAGGGTCTAGTGCTTTTACTCAGTATTCCCTAGAATTGTGATACTCCTGTCTTTACACTGAGTAGCTTTAATTAAAGGCATGTGCCTTTATAGTTGGCATATAATTGGTTTTGATTTTTTAAAAAAATTATTTACTTTTTTTTGTTGGTCATGGGACCAGAACATGGCCTGGGCATGGTCCCTCAGCATTTCACCTGAAGCTATCACTCTACCACTTGAGCCACGGTGCCCACTTCTAGCTTTTTCTGCTTATGTGGTGCTGAGGAATTGAACCCAGGGCCTCATGCATGCAAGGCAAGTACTCAACCACGGAGCCACCTTTCCAGCTTTATTTTCATGGTAACTCTCAGCTAAGAATTATGTTTGAGTCTCTGTGGACATTTTGAACCTCGAATTTTGAATGACGTTGGAAGTCAAAGCTACAAAGAGTTTTGGAGAGAGGCAATGCATTCTGTTACCTCCTCTTTTATGCTAGTGCCAGAAGATGAATGGTCTTTGGGAGACAAAAGTGAAACATTTTTGGATAAGGAGATGTGTTTGGGTGCTGGGTTCAGATGAAACAGTTAAGTCATATTGTCACTTTTATTGGATTGAAAAATATGCAGGAGAGCTATAACATACACAACTATGTGCGTGGGGGACTGAGTTCCCAGAGAAGTTTGCTAAAGTGGAAAAACACATGCTGATTTTGCACTATCCTAAGTCTGAGAACTTAGAATCAAAGGAGGGAAAATGAGAAACACACTTGTTCAGGAGTTCTCTCTCTGCTTCCAAATGACCATAATGTGTTACTTATTCCTCTGCTTGGCTATTTTCTCTCAACCAAGATCAACTACACTCTGAACCATGAAGCAACATAACCTTCCGGGTTTTTTTTTTTCTTTTTTTATGTGCATTGTTAATTTTTTTATTGTGAAAATACTATACATAGGGGTTACAATTACATGGGCAAGATAATAAGTACATTTCTTGTCAAGCATTGTAGCCTCTTCCTTTGTTTCCCCTTCCCATCCCTTCCCATCCGACCCCACCTCCCCCACCGAATCTTCCTCCCCCCTTTCCCACCCTCCCCAAAGTTGTAAAGTTCGTTTTATGACATGAGGACTTGTACATCTCATTGTTGCAATGAGTCCACTTGTATCCCTATTTAAAAGGTTTGTTTTTTTCCCTTCCCCTCCACAAATTATACCAACAACAAATACAGTGAAAGCAGGGGTTATACTGTGGGGGTCATACAAAGCAACAAAGAAATCATCTTATAAATAAGTTGGAAACAATCGCATGAAAGAGAAAAATGCATTTGAATACTTATCTTAGGGTTCATTTCCCTAACATCAACTTATCTGACCTTTTAAGCTTGACTCAGACATATACTAGTTATTGTAAATAAGGAAAACCATGGGACCAATGTTTCTTTGGGCTTGGCTTACTTCACTTAATATAAATTTTTTCAAGTCTTTGCAATTCCTAACAAATGGGGGAATGTTATTCTTTCTGATGGAGACATAGACTTCCATTGTGTATATACACCACATTTTCTTGACCCATTCATCTACTGAGGGGCATCTGGGTTGCTTCCATATCTTAGCTATGGTAAATAATGCTGCAATAAACATGGTTGTGCTGGTAGCTTTAGTGTGGTCTTGTTTGTAAACATTTGGGTAAATGCCCAGAAGTGGGATTGCTGGGTCATAGAGAGCTCTATGTGGAGTCTTTTGAGGAACCTCCATACTGCTTTCCAAAGTGGTTGAAGATGTTAACACTTCCACCAACAATGTAGTATGGTTCCCTTCTGTCCACATCCCTCTTGCATCTGTTGTTATTAGAGTTCTTAATTATAGCTATTCTAACTGGGGTGAGGTGCTATCTCAATTTTATTTTGATTTGCGTTTCTCTTATGGCTAGGGAGATTGAGCATTTCTTCATGTGTCTATTGGCCATCCTTCTTTCCCCTTCAGAGATGTTTCTCTTTAAGTCTTTAGCCCACTTATTTATTGGGCAGTTGTTTCTTTGAGGATTTGTTGGGGCATTAAATTTTTTGAATTCCAGGTATATTTTAGATATGAGATCCTTGCCTGTTTTATGGCTCGTGAAGATATTCTTCCATTCTGTGGGCTTTCTTTTGACCTTGGTAGCTATGTCCTTTGCCATGCGGAAGCTTTGCAATTTCATGCAATCCCATTTGTCCAACCTTTCTTTGATTTGTTTTGTTTCTGGTTCTCCATTAAGAAAATTTGGACCTATGCCAAGGAGACCTAGGTTTTCTCCTATTTCATCCTGTAATGTTTTCAGAGTGTCTGCTTTGACTCCGCGGGTCTTTGATCCATTTGGAGTTGATTCTTGTGCAGGGTGATATATAAGAATCTAGCATTAATTTTCTACAAGTAGTTAACCAATTTACTGAAGAGGCTGTATTTTTTTCATTCTATTTTTTAGATCCCTTATGAAAATTAGATGGCTATAGGTCTGTGGGTTCATTTCTCGGTTTTCAGTTCTATTCCATTGGTCCTGAGGTCTATTCTTGTGCCAGTACCAAGCTGTTTTGATTACTATGGCTTTGTGTTTGAGATTGAAATTTGGTATTGATATTCCTCCAAAATTGTTCTTTCTGTTAAGGTTCATTTTTGTTATTTAGGGTCCTTTATTGTTCCCTATGAATTTTTGGATTGCCTCTTCTATTTCCTTGAAGAATGAGGTTGGAATATTGATAAGTATCACATTGAATTAGTAGATAGCCTTGGGAAATATTGCCATTTTCACGATGTTGATCCTTCCAATCCAGGAGCATGGGAGTTTTTGCCACCTTCTAAGTTCTATTTTGATTTCCTTTTTCAGTTTTTTAATGTTTTCATCATAGATGTCCTTCACTTCTTTGGTTACATTAATTCCTAGGCACTTTATTTTTTCTGGCGCTATTATGAATGCAGTTCTTTCCTGATTTCAACCATCCTTTTCTCGTTGTTGTCATACAGAAAAGCCATTGATTTTTGAGGGTTAATTTTATACCCTGCTACTCTGCCAAAGTTTTGAATTAGCTTGAGTAATTTGGGAGTGGAATCCTTGGGATTCTTTAAATACAAGATCATATCATCTACAAAGAGGGAGAGTTTTACTTCATCTTTCTCTATTTGGATCCCTTTTATTTTTGCATCTTGTTTTATTGCTGTAGCTAGGTAATCAAATACTAAATTGAAGAGAAGTGGAGAGAGTGGACATCCTTGTCTCATTCCTGAATTTAGAGAACATGGTGTTAGTTTTTCACCATTGAGTATAATGCTGGCTGTAGGTTTGTCATATGCAGCCTTTATTATATTGATGAATGTTACCTGTAATCCTAGTTTTTCTAGAGCCTTCATCATGAAGGGGTGTTGGCTTTTCTCAAATGCCTTTTCTGCATCTATTGAGATAACCATGTGGTTCTTATCCTTGCTTTTGTTGATGTGATGAATTATACTAATTAATTCGCATATATTGAACAGTTTACATCCCTGAAATGAATCCTGTTTGATTGTAGTGTATGATTTTTTGGATAAGTTTTTGAAGTTGATTGGCCAAAATTTTGATGAGAAGTTTGCAACCATGTTCATCAAAGAAATGGTTCTGTTTGTTCTCTTTCTTTCATGAGTCCCTGCCTGGTTTTGGGATGAATGTTAAGATGGCTTCATAGAAAGAGATTGGTAGTGAATTTACTCTTTCAATTTCAATGAAGAGTTAAAGAATATTGGTGTGAGTTTTGAAGGCCTTGTAAAATTCCAGTGTAAATCCTTCCAGTCCTGGGCTCTTCTTATTTGGGAGGTCTCTTATTGCTGCTTCTATTTCAGTGCTTGATATGGGCCTGTTTTGTTGGTTCAATTCATCTTGGTTTAGTTTTGGCATTTTGATATTTGCCAGGAAATCGTGTAATCTTCCAAGTTCATAAAAGTTAAAAACAATCTATGATAACCAGGAATGAAATAATTGTTGATAACTACAAATATATGTATTCTTACAGAAAAGGACATATTTAGAGTATAATAAATAGAAATTCTGAAGACGACCAAAATAAATATCAAAATGTAGGTTTAACAGAAAAGTGGAGCAAACTGAGAATAGGATTAGAACATCAGAATTCAGGTGAGAATTATATGGGTGAAAAAATATTGAATAATAGGAAAACTATTAAACACATGTTGATAAACTTAAAATTTCTGAATACAGTTGTTTCTCAGATTTCAATAGGGCCTTAAAATAAATATCTATGTCAAAAATATTGAGTCATTGTTTGTCCCGAGGCTCCTTGGCTTATTATGAGGTTACCTGAAGATAAAGCTATCATCAAAATCAAGAACTATAAACTGAAATATTGGAATTCATTATTAGTCTGCATACTAGGAATCCTAGAAGAAATGGAAAAGAATTGATATGAAGCAATGTTTGAAGACACAAAATTTAATCATGGTCCTAAATCCATTCATATATAAGTCATGTAATCATGTTATAAACACAGAGTACAATTAAAACCAAATCAAAACAAAATAAAATTACTGCTCCTATGGGTTTCCTAGTTAAAATATTTTAAGGTAAACATATGGGGAAGAAAGCAAGTCATGTTCCCTTTAAAGACCAAATGATGTGCTAATAGTCCAGGACAGAGCTTGAACTTATGCTTTCTCAGAACTTTCTGGTAAATCTGAATCACATTGTGATTGTGTTGAGAGTGGGGATTAATGACATACAAAAGCAAAGAGAGAAGTGGCTTACGCATATTCTTTTATGCCCCATACTGTGATTATGTGCACAATTGATATTTGACCCCTTCAAGGACACAGTCTTATAGGTTCCATTTGACAGCAGAGAGAAAGAGGGAGGAGAAGGAGAGAAAGAGAGAGAGGGAGAGGAGGGGAAAGAGAGACTCTCATTTGACACTAAAACGGCCAGCACCACTTCTAGAGTTGTGAGGATTAAATTACTATTCCTCATAAATTATGTAGCCTCATATAACTTGTCATAGAAGCATAACTAGGATGAAACATTCAACAATCCATTAGGAACTATGACTAGCAGAATATAGTCTTTACTGAAAGTTACTAAAACCTAGGATTCTATTCAAAAGAGAAGCAAACCTTAGAAATGAAGATACAATAAAAAGCTCAGATGAAAACTGAGAAAATTTGTCACTAGAAATATTACTCTAAAATAAGCAATAATATCAACTTCCTACCAAAGAATTCAAAAGAAAATCATAAGTCAAGGTATAAAAAAGTAACTTTATTGCCCCATAGTCTCCGAATACATTCAACTATGGAACAGCCTTATCAAATCTCTAGGAGTTCACAGTTCAAAACAACTTCTCAGTTGTATTGCACTAAATCTAATCAATAAAGGTTCTCTATCCACTAATTTCCTCAAGAAAATGTGTTTTCATTATTTTTACTTGGAGCTTGAACATTTTAAAACTTAAGTAGAGTGCATATTATAAATAAATACGTTCATATTGTTTTGTTAAAATTAATTTACACTCTAATATTCTTTGTTGAGAGCTGATCACAGATTTTTTTTTAAATTTTCTAAAACACTTAGTTAAAGTTCAATATTAATTCAACCTAAAATAGCATGACTACTTTTTGTAGAGTAAATGCTGTGATTTATCAGCCATGAATTATGATATACACTAGAACTTGTTGCTAAGTAACAAATAGATATTATCAAAAGCATGATATTACACCAATGGAACACAGACAGAGCGAGGAAATGATCTTGGAAGGAAGAGATCATTCTATCACAAGCCTCCCATTACAGACTACAAGAAAATTAATGGTTCAGGTTTTCTGCCTTAATAGGTTTCAGTCCCTATCTTCTGGAAAACATGCATTTCAATTTTATCTACTCTAAATCGCCATTGCACTTTAAAAGATTAATATGAGTTCTACAGCATAGCACTTTAGAAAGAAAATACTCCTTTTTCAGGTGCAGCCTGTCAAGTTGCTAACATTCAGATATGCTTTTACAGTGTTCAGAAACCTTCCTAGGAAAATGAAGCCTGTAATTGTGGTAGTCACCTAAAGACAGACTTTGAATAGCCTTCAGAGCCATGGCCAGTTTTGTTGTAGATTACTTATGATAACCAGTTCTAAGATATATACATGATCAAATATCTACTGATATCAATAAGCAAAACTTATCTGAATCTCTTTTTCATGGAAGCTATTTTATGGTATTAACTTCAAATATATTTAAAATTCCTTTAATCTTATTACTGTCTATGTAAATGTATGATTTATATAAGTAAATGATAAGCTGTGCATGGTGGCTCAATCCTGTAATATTAGCCATTTGGAGGGCAGAGATTGGGAGATTATATTTCAAGCAGCTTCAGACAAAAAAATAGCTCACAAGAATCCATCTGAACCAATGTCTGGGTGTGGGGGTTTTGCTTATTATCCTAGAGGGAAATGTGCAAAGTCTGAGCATAGTACTTGCATGGCTATTGTTTCTAGTTCCATGGAGAGGCACAAACAAGATGTTTACAAAGCAAGTAGAACTGAGCATGAATTGAAGCCTTACCTTGAAAAGTAGCCAAAATCTAAAAGAGTCTGAAGTGCCTTCCTAGCAAGGACAAAGCCGTGCACTTAAATATAAACTCACCTGAGCAGGGAGGGGAGATCATAGTTATGCGTCCTGTAACACACACTCAACATTGTTTTCAACCTAATGGCTTGTAATTCATCTACTCAATTGATTGTTTCCTTAATGAGAAATATTGTGTGTCTCAAGGTACAGACAGGGGTTGTGTATTTTGTTCCATAATTCGGGCATTAAATCATGGCCTGGTGTTCTAAAACTTGAGGCACACTTCCTCTTCCAACTTTTGCTTGGTAGTTGGAGAGAAAATTGTCAGGACTTTCTTGTTCCTGCTGGCTTTCAGCTCTACTCCTCAGATTCATTATTCTGAATATCTAGAATTTCAGGCATGAGCCCCTAGCACCAGCCGAGGCACCGGTTTTGTTTGTTTTGATTGGTTTTGTTGGTTGTAGGGCTTGAACTCAGGGTTTGGGGGCCATTTTTGATTTTTTTTTTTGTGATCAAGGCTAGCACTTTACCACTTGAGCTACAGTGCTACTTCTCATTTTTGAGTGATTAATTGGAGATAAGTAAGAGTTTCATGGGAACTTTTTTGCCCAGGCTGGCTTCTAACTGTGATCCTCAGATTTCAACCTTCTAAACAGATAAGATTATAAGCATGATCCACTGTGTCGGACTAACTAAAGGCACACTTTTTGAACATGAAGGATAACAACATTCCTGCCAAAAATGTTACTATTATTATTATTAATGTGGAAATAGTAGAAATTTTCCTTAGGAATGCTAACAAAACTAAGTAACATTATTAATTCTACTTAACATGATATTACAATTATTAGCCAGTGGGAAAAATGCCAGAAAATGTCATAAAACATATCAAGATGGAAAAGAAACTCAAATATGACTTACCAAAACTGGTCAAATTAACACATGGGAAACTGTCAGTTTAATCTCTGAATATTTATTAGAGATAATGGTAGCCCCAATAATAGTGTTTGCTATTAGTTCGTCACAAAAGAAACGTACAAACCAAAAAGCTCAGAGATATAAAACTTAAAATATAATTTCATGATCATAAAGAATTAAAATATCAATGAATAAAAAATATAGTACATGCAATATCTTTTTACAGAAAATATAAAATATTAAAAAGGGATGAAGGAATTCTTACTTAAATTTTATGATAAATTATGCTCCTGTTGGATAGGGCCAATAATATACAGGTATAAATTATGTCCAAATTTATAGGTAAAATTATTATTGTTTTAACTAGCCTCTTATAGGGTTCCATTGGGTACCTATCAATAGTAATATTTATGACTAATAGTAGTATTTATGTAAAAGAGGAAATGAAGTACTGAAATATTCTTGACTAAGAAATGCAGACAGAATCAGAAACAGGGGCTCACACCTGTAATCCTAGCTACTCAGGCATCAGATTTGCGGATCAAAACAGCCCTGGCAGAAAACCTTCACAGACTTCTGTCTCTAATTAACCAGAAAAAAATTAACATAAGCTGAAATATATCATCACAAAGATATTTATTTACTACAAATCATGATAAACTTCCTGATAAGAAATTTGGTGGTTTTTGAGTAGGGAACAGTTTAACAGATTGAGATAATTCAGAGGCTAGAAATAATTCTTGTGTGTTCAGACCTCAGTACCTTTGCAGACCTCTCTGGAAAAAATAAATTGTTACTATAAAGGTAGAAGAATAATCAATCATCTTATGTGAGCAAAAGGAAACGAGAATAAAATAACCCTTCATGATATGCAGACATTAATTCATAAGAATTTGAATACAAGCCGGGTGCTGGTGGCTCAAGCCTGTAATCCTAGCTACTCACGAGGCTGAGATCTGAGGATCGCAGTTCAAAGCCAGCATGGGAAGGAAAGTCGGGAGACTCTTATCTCCAATACAAAGTACTAGAAAACCGGAAGTGGTGCTGCGGCTCAAGTGGTAGAACACTGGCCTTGAGCTGAAGGGCGCAGGGACAGCGCCCAAGCCCAGAGTTCAAGCCCCAATACCGACCAAAAAAAAAAAAAAGAGAAATTGAATACATAAATGAGATTTATAAAAACTAAATCCCAGTTATCATAAAATTCTCATGGTTTTAATGCTAGAACCTTGTATGATTCAGATAGTACACATCATCAGTTTTGTTCCATACAGGTAACATAATGTTGCTTCTGGAAAGGAAGCTACTCATCACATGACTGATGTATATAATCCTAAAATAATGACGAGACTGAAATCAGAGGCCTGAATGGTCAGACAAACCTGATAGGCTCTCACCTCCATTTCATCAACAAAATATAGAGGTGGAAGCATTGAGTAATGATTAGAACACCAGCTGTGAGCAACTGTCTAAGGCTCTGAGTTCAAGCCTCAATACTAGCACAAATAAAGGGAGAAAAGTATAGGTTTAGGTACCTAAGAGATAAGTAAGCTGAAAAAGGAAAGTTATAAACATGTATCACTAATAAAGGATTAAGGGATTAGTCCCTAAAGTGTGTATTTATATATATATAGTGTCTATAAACATGAAATGTACAGACAAAGCCACTGAAAGGCATGATATATAAATATTTTATAAAAGGAGACCTAAGATGCTGAAACATCTCTGGGAGACTACAGAACTTGGCCATATGCATGAGTATGAAATTTCAGGATTTGGTGTGACACTCCTTTGTAAACTGTAGGTGGCCCATAATGAGCAAGTTATTTATCAATATTCCTACCTAACTTTGAAGGCTGTTTTTAAAGTTACCTTTCAGGAGACTATTTGGAACTCCAGAACTGGTATGATGATGACTAAGCAAAGAGATGTTCTTTAAGCAAAGAAGCTTTCTTGTTCTTTCCTTTTATTTCTTTAGTTATGTATATATAACTTTAAACATTTGTTGAACTATACCTTTTTCTAGTTTCAGTATATCCATGCACCTATTTTATTCCTAAATATCTGTCTTTCATCAGTATAACTGGTAGTTCCCCAATTACATACATATATAGGAAAAGAGAAAGATTCTTACTCTGCCACATCTCATAAACTTAATATTACCTCATTTTTCAGCTGCCCCTAATACTTGTAAACTATCTGTTCATTATGCAATTACCGTTCCACATAAAAGAAATATATCTTCTACTCACTTGCTTGCAACTATTTCTCCAAATTGGAGCTCAGTTAATTTCAGTTGATACACAATTATGCTTCTTCATTTCTTAATGGATAGTTATTCTGTGGAAAGAGAAAGTATGGGATGTGCTCCATTTCTCTAGCTTTCTTTATTAAATTTCATGTTCTGGTATTCTTTCCTGTGTGGACCTTATCACCGCTATTTGGGAGCATATATATAGTCTGTATGTACATCTTCATTTAGCATGTGTTCTGGGTGTCATCCGTGAGGATAAGGATGTTTACAGTTGGATAAAACAATGTCCTTGTTTTGAGAAAAACCATTGTGTAATCTTTTTTCAATATATACAACAAATGGAATACATTTTTTCTGAGTAAATAGAGCAATGTGTTACACTTTGTGATATTTGAGATTAAATAATGAACAATTCTACCTTTAGAAAAAGAGATTTGTCGAAGCAGATGTTATTGAAACAGACTGAAATATCTGTAGGCTTTAACAGGAGACTAGAATCAATTTGTCTTTCTCAACAGTGCCTGCTCTAAGACTAACATTTTAGGCATATGTGAAATTCAGTGCTGCTCAGTTTCTGTCTTCTGATCAGTAGATTATTTCAAGTCTCATTTTATCTGGAAGATAAATGATTCCAAAACCATTTTATTAATATTTTGGGGGTTTGGTGCCTGTACTGGGGCTTGAGATTAGGTTCTGGATACTGTCCCTTAGCTTTTTCACTCAAAGCTAGTGCTCTACCCTTGAGCCATAGCTCTATTTCTGTCCTTAGCTGCTTGATTGAGGATATGTCTCGGGGAATTCACCACCCAGGCTGGCTCTCATTCCAGCCTTCTGAGTAGGATTATATGCATCACCACTATATATCTACATCACCATTCTTGACTATATAGGTTCTTTCTAGCTTGGGCCAAAGTCCTCAAGGTCCTTCCCATTACCAGTCTTAGTAGAAAGCAAATAGTTACTCAGTAGAAGCATTGAAAAAGAAATTTGCTTATTATCTTACATATATAACCACAGCCCCTTTGTAAATCACCTTTACAGTACAAAAAGAAAAAAAAAGTAGCATAGCATACAATCATTTATTTAAACAGTTTGACCAAAGAGAAGAAAATAAAAACTGGAAAAGTTAAAATTCAGCAATATCAGTAGGAAAATGAAGGCATGACTATAGATCACACAAATATAAATAAGAACAGACAGTTTAAATAGAACTTGTTGTATATTTACCAGTTGAAATAGACCAGCCTGATTCAGGACATGTTTGCATTATAAAATTTGTAATGACATTACTTTTTACATAAAATAATCATAAAAATAAATAATCACATTACTTTCTATGAATAAGTAGAAAACAATGCCAACTGACCCTTCTAATATCAAACATTATATTATTCTCCAAAAGAAATCAGAAATAACTTATGTGATTTTTTACCAATTCATTAACATTTTAATTTTTTAATGGTTGTCATGGTTAAATCATTTTGTTCATGTCAAAATATGTGACATAGTTTGAAAACAATGTCATTTTTATTAAGCTCAATTTATACATCAGGGAAAGTTTTATCATCACAAATGTACTTTGTGCTTGTACTAGGGTATGTGTTCACATTGATACTAAGTAATAGATGTATTTGCTAATGAGTCAATGAATAACCTGTGAATTCATCTTAATCACACACTTAACTATAATTCTCATGTTAAGCTATCTCATCAAATTGATCAATTTTCTAAAACTCTCCTTGAAGAAAATATATTAAAATATATACTTTGAAATATTAAGCTGAAAAAAATAAAACAGAAATAAATCACTAGCACATGTTGTTCACACCTTTTAAAAAAAGTGAACTGAACATTACTTTCACATTGAGTTCAGTGATCTCTGTAAGAACATTTACATTATTTTTATCCCCTTTGACAAACCTTTCCTTTTCGGTTTTTCATCAATATGACATCAAGAATTGACCCTTGAGTAAAATGATATATATTCACAAATTCTTTTCTATTCAAGCAAAGAACATGTATATGTCTATGTGCATTCTCTCTTCAATTGAGGACACTAACCCAATTGTTATCAGCATTCAGAGGATGGCACACAGTTGCCTTTTATCCACACAGTCTAGAAGAACAATGAATGTACTAGTGCCCAAGGTTGAAATTTTCCTCATTTATATCTGTGAGGCAATTTAAGTCATTGACAGAATTAAACAAATTGTCTCCATTGGGGTGGGAAGTGAAAATTCCAATCCTGAATCTTAAACAGATAGTCTATTTTGACTAACCAGCTAGAGATTCTGTATCTTACAAAAGGCTTTCATTTTTATTTCCTTATGTTTATTTGGTTTCCTACTGACATTTGGTATTTTAAGCATTGGCAGATTCTTCATATTTGCACTAGAAGAGTCATCAATGTAATTACCAAAAGCCATATTTTCCTAAATTGTAACTTAATCTTTCTTCCAGTACTATTTTTCTCCCCCCTCTGTCTCTTCCTCTGGAGCTCTCTCCTTTTCTCCCTCTTTCTTTCTCTTCTCTCTCTCTCCCACTACCTCTCCCTCTCCCCCAATCCCCTCCTCTCCTATCCTAATGGTTAAACTCAAGGTCTCCAATACTTGATTGAATCATTTTTTTGCCCAAGACTAGGGCTCTACCATTGAGCTTTAACTCTAGTTGTGGCTTTTGGCTAATTAATTGCATTTAAGACTCTAACAGTCTTTCTTGCTTGGGCTGGCTTCTAACCATTATCATCAGATCTCAGCATCCTGAGTAGCTAGGATCATAGGCCTGATTCACCAGCACCCTGTCACTACTATTTCTCTTATTAGTTTGATGAACTGCTAATGAATTTCTCCACAGTTTAGAGCCCAGACTCCACATGAAGCCTCACCTATCATTGTTAAGACTTGCCATTCACCTATCTGTTCTCCTTCCATTAATCATCTATCCAATTTAAACCTGAATGCTAATAGGTTTCAAATGCCCGGTGAACACTCTGCTTGTGCTATGTCTACTGTCTCTCCAGAAGCTGTCATTACTGAGTGAATATGTTTAGTTTTCTGTCAACTCCTTTATACATAATTACTTGATCAATTTTTCCTGAATTGGGGATTTATAGTATCTGCAGTGTTATTTTAATGATTCATTCAGTCAAGTGTGATTTTACTAATAAGGAACCTATTTCTTGTTATGAAATTTCTTCAAAGTTGTTTAAACACCCAAAGTAGCGACACTGCACTTGTGTAATGGGTAATTTTTTTTTAAAAGACTCAAATCTCAGCAGATGTGCTTTATCTACAACACTGTCTCCACACAGCCAGACCTCATTTCCAATTCACGAAGAAGAAGCTTGTTAAGATCATCTGGATTTATGAGGGAAATAATTTATTTTATCTGACAATGATAGATTGAAATTAAAATCTACATGAATCAGATACGTTTTAGATAATTAGCTTTAAAAACTCCATTTAACTTAAGTGTCAGACTCAGAGGGCAAATCATATTTCAAACATTATCTTCTGATTTTTCCTGACAAACACATGGGCCCCACTCAGAGTGGAAAACTTCAAACAACCTACTCTTCTAGTAAATGTTTAAGGCAGTGTCGATCCAGCTTAAAATTTTTTAATGATAATTTTAAATAAATTATGGGCTAAACTCGATTAAACATGCCTTTCTTCCAACCAGAATGGCTCACACAGTGCCTCGTGAGAATGAGTTACTATTATCTAAGGTAGAAGTCCGCAAACCGATTTTAAGCAAAACAATGACTTGAATTAAGACATTGAGCAATAATTGGATTCTAGAGTTATCCATTAATTCTTCAAGGTATTTAGAAGTGAATACATTTAAACATTAGAAACATTTAAAACTGTATAAAATGCATTTTTATTCTGTTTATGTGTCTGAGAGAGAGAGAGAGAGAGAGAGAGAGAGAGAGAGAGAGAGAGAGAGAGAGAGAGAGAGAGAGAGAGAGAGAGAGAGAGAGAGAGAGAGAATATTGGGGTTTGAAATCAGGGCTTGTGCACTGTCCATTAGCTTTGTCTCTCAAGGCTGGCACCCTGGTACTAAGCGATAGCTCCAATTCTGGCTTTATGTTGTTTACTTAGAGATAAGAGTCTCACAGGATTTTCCTGCACTTGCTGACTTTGAACTGTGTTACTCCTATCAACCTCCTGAGTAGCTGAGATTATACAAATATGCTATTAATGCCTGAATTTAAGATGCATTTTTAACTGCACTCAAATATGGCATGTTATATTACATGATGATTTCTAGAGATCAGCTGTGGCTGTACAGATATAATGAGGGCAGATGATTTGGTCTTGAATGCCCTTTTCCCTTTTGGTCCACTAACATCCCTGTAAGCATCAAGCATCAAGCAGTATGCATGGAGATGTATCAAGGTGTAATTATGTATTTACAGAACATTTATTTAACATGGGGGATTTTCTTTCAAGTAGAAACATGACTATAAGTCACCTATTCTTAATTTTCACTTTAAATGTTTATTATTTGAAATATTTACCTGTCAAAGGTAAAGCTACTTCAATAATGAAGACATAAAGGAAAGAAAGGAAGAGCCTTGAAAATTTCTAGCAGGTCTAGTGGGATTTGGGTGCACAGCAGAAAACACCTTGTGGTTGTTGATCTCATTCTTACCTAACTCAGAAGCAATACATAAAGATTGAGCCATGGTTATTAACTTGGGAAAATTTAATTGTAACAACTTTCTTTAGTTTTCTTCTTTCTTTCAATTGTAACAACTTTCTTTAGTTTTCTTCTTTCTTTCTTTCTTTCTTTCAATTGTAACAACTTTCTTTAGTTTTCTTCTTCCTTCCTTTCTCTCTCTCTCTCTTTCTCTCTTTCTCTCTTTCTCTCTTTCTTTCTTTCTCTCTTTCTCTCTTTCTTTCTTTCTTTCTTTCTTTCTTTCTTTCTTTCTTTCTTCCTTTCTTTCTTTCTTCCTTTCTTTCTTTCTTCCTTTCTTTCTTTCTTCCTTTCTTTCTTTCTTCCTTTCTTTCTTTCTTCCTTTCTTTCTTTCTTCCTTTCTTTCTTTTTCTTTTGTTGGTCGTGGGACTTGAACTCTGGACCTGGGTTCTGTCCCTATGCTCTTCAGCTCAAGGTGAGTGCTCTACTACTTGAGCCACAGCGCCACTTACGGTTTTACTAGTGGTTTATTGGAGATAAGAGACTCAAGGACTTTCCTGCCCAGGCTGGCTTTGAATCGCAATCCTCAGATCTCACCTCCTGAATAGCTAGGATTACAGGCTTGAGCCTTAAAACTTACTTTTAAGAACTTTCCAAATTAATATTACTTCCATATGAAACACTTTATCTTTCTTGACACTGTATGTGTATTTGATGTGCGCGCACACACATATCTACAAATATACAATGTTATATATATAAATATTTAATATTCTGTAATTATAGTTCGGTTATGAATGATAAAATACAATGTATATTTTCAGCATTTAGAATTTGAACAAAGTAAAAAAGTACGTTTATTATATGTTTAATTAAAATAGTTTATAGTTTAGAAGTTAAAAAGCAATCTTTTTACATGTACCTGATTAAGTAATGAAGCCTCTCAGAATCACTTCCTCTTTTCTTCCCCATTTTATACTTTAGAATGAGAGAGCCAGAAGCAAAAAAAGAAAGCATCCAAATGTTTGCAATGTAATTGTTTTAAAACAAAATATTTAACCCAACCCTGGTGGTTCATATATAAAATCCTAACTACTCAAAGTTGAAATTTTGAATATCCTTGTTCAAAACCAGCCAAGACATAAATGTCTCAGAGACTACATTTCAATGACAGTACATCTTTAGTACTCAGTAGTAGGAAATTTATCATATTCTACCCAGACATCCATCAACTTCTCTTTCACAATCTTGATTTATTTTCATAGTGTCATACACCACACAAGTGTGGTAAATAAATAAAATGATACAAGGTCAATACAAATTTCCAGGACATAGCTTTATGGCTATATTACAAGTTTTGTATTAACATTAAATCAACTATTTTAATAAGATCTAACCATACTGCAGAAAGCTTAAGTGAAATTCCTGCTTGTAGGATTATAAGGAAGAAACAAGAGTGTATTCCAGGTTCCCAGTGAAAACAAAAACTTCCACCAGGCTTTTTCATGTTAAAAAACACGTTCCACTGTATATATCTGTGTCTTGTGAAAAAAAATGAGAACAAAACCATAATATTTCAATAGAAATTCTTCTTCATCTGTGTCTTGTCAAATTATTAGTCCCTCAGAAGGGGCAAAGTACAGATCCGTGAATAAATATCTAATTAATTTCAAATTCTTTGCTGTGCTTTTCTTTAGAATTTTTCAATTTTATTTTATGTTCAAAATAGGCAGGGTTCTAATTTCATTCCTTACTTTTTTATGGCTACTAAAATCTAAGAGATTTTGGTAAATGGTGACATTCATCAACAAATATGACCTATAATAACAAGTCCTACTGAGAATTTCACAGGATTACAAAACCAACAGCAATAAGTGCATTATCAGCATGAATGTCTGTGAACTTGCAAAACTAAATGAACAATAAAACCAGAATAAAAATTCCATTATATGTTACTCTCTGTTTCACTGCTTCCATTATTGTTTTGGGATTTGGGAGATAATGGAGGAACATCAGGGTCAAGTGGTTTTTCATTAGTGTTGATAAATGCATGTTACTGTATCCATATCAGAGAAATCAATATTGATTGTGGCTTAATACTTCATAAATACATATCACCTAAGCAAGCTTTCTGCAAGATGGTGTTTTCTCAGCTGTGTAAAATAAATAGTGCTTCAAGGTGGCAGGTTTCTTGGCTTTTTATGTGAAAGTTATTCAAATTGTTGGTATAAAACCACTGATTCTATAACTGGAGATTCAGTATGACTTCTGCACCCAAGATTTAAGAAATTGTTAGCAGCAAACAATATATCAAACCATAGGTTATTTCTTCCTATATTTCTATTAGTTAGAATGAAGCATGATAGAACCTCGGTCTGAATTTCTACATCATCTTCTCAAATTTATTTGTGGGTTTTTAAACAAATATATAACAGATAAATTATATATGTATATGTATTTATTTATGTATTTCACTTAGATTAGCAAATTAATAAAAAAAAACCCAAAATGTTGTATTTCATGGAGCTTACAACAGGAGGAACTAGACAATATAAGAAGATAACAAGTATTAAATATAGCTGTAGAAAACAAATTAAGGAAAGAAAAAGAGATGATGAGTGTTATGTATTGGATTTTGCCCATCAAAAATTCATTTAAATTCTAACCCCCAGAATGGGATTGGGTTTGGATATAGGGTTGTTGCAGAGATAACTAGTGAATACAACAGAAAAGTAGAGTGGACCTTTAATCAGTATTTGGTGCCTTTCTAAGAAGAAAAAAACAGCATGTACAGTTTTGAAAACAGAGACAGAGAATGTCATGTGAAGACAGAGGCAGACAAGGTGATAAGCCATAAGCCAGGTGCCCTAAGGACCACTGATTATCATCAGGAGTTAAGAATGAGTCATGAAAGAGGGCTCTCAGAAGTAACTCCCCCTAATAAATAGTTCATAGTACTTCGCGTTATTTTAAGTCACCCCTTTGTGGCTTTGTTATAGTATTCTTAATCAAGAAATACTACAAACACACACACACACACACACACACACACACACACATAATTACCATTACAGATTGGGAAGAGGAAAGTGGCAGATTCATGACTTCCAAATCAATGTCTCTGTTTCCAGATATACTAGGAAGAGAGAAATTCAAGTTCAAAGGTTTTGAGGCTAAGAGGTATCTCTTGTGTTGCTGCAGCAGAGACTGAAGAGAGAAATGAGTAAAGGTACATAACACATTCTTTAGCCTGTCTGACCAGAGACAAGGGTACAAAATCTTAGTTCCTTCTAGATAATGCTTACAGTGTTGGCATTGCTAATGAGCAAGACTGGAAGCCTTTGGTAGGTTTGAGAAGAAGCGTGAGTTGTTTAGCATATAATTTCATTGCATTGCTTCAGTGTAAATTGTTACAGAGTTATCATGTATAGAACATTAATGTGGGGATCTAGGCATAGAAGCCAGGGTACAAAGGTCAGCATTAGCTGAGAAAGGATTGTCTACCTGCAGTAATTAAAGTTAAGTATAAATAAGAATAAAGCATGGTAGAAGACAATATCTCTTCTGATCATTTCAATGTAATCAAGAAATTAAGGACATTTTCTTCTTGTCTCAGACATATGGGAGTGGGGGATGGGGGATGGGAGATGGGAAGGGATGGGAAGGAGAAACAAAGAAGGAGGCAACAATTCATGATTAAAAAAATGTTCTCATCTTGCCCATGTAATTGTAACCCCTCTGTATGGTACTTTCACAATAAAAAGAAAGAAATTAAGGGACATGAGCTAGAAATTACAATAGGGAAAGAAATATTGCGTATTTCATGAGAGACAATTGACTTTGAAATTATTGACCAGGAAAAAATAAACAGACTAGAGATTTAAGTTAGCTTTTGTGTTCTCTTTGTCATTAGGAACAACTAATTTTTTTTTAAATTTTATTTTATTTTATTTGAGAACATAATGTACAGAGGGGTTACAATTACATTGTCAGGATAATGCATACATTTCTTACCAAGCATTGCAGCCTAATCTTTTGTTTACCCTTCACCTCCCTTCCCAGCCTCCCCCCTACCCCCCACCCAATCATACCCCCCTCCACCCCCCCACACCGACATTGTAAAGCTTGCTTTGACATGACATTTTGTAATTCTCCTTTTTGCAACAGGTCCACCTGAATCCTTAAACGACTTGTTTGTCCCCATCTCCTCCACATGTTTTACTGACATCAAATAAAGAGAAAGCGGGGTTACACTGTGGGGGACGGACATACAAAGCAACAAAGAGATAATCTTATAAATGCCTTAGAAACACATGCATGAAAGAAACGAAAACATTAAAATACATATTTAAGGGTTCGTTTTCCTAACATCACATTATCTGACCTTTTCCGCTTGACTCATACATATACTAGATTTTGCAAATAAGGGAAACCATGGGACCTATGTTTCTTTGGGCCTGGCTTACTTCACTTAATATAATTTTTTCCAAGTTTTTCCATTTCCTAACAAATGGGGCAATGTCATTCTTTCTGATGCAGGAATAGAATTCCATTGTGTATATATACCACATTTTCTTTATCCATTCATCTACTGAGGGGCTTCTGGGTTGGTTCCATATCTTAGCTATGGTAAATAATGCTACAATAAACATAATTGTCCTGGTACCTTTAGTGTGGTCTTGTTTGTATACATTTGGGTAAATGCCCAAAAGTGCGATTGCTGGATCATAGGGGAGATCTATGTGACGTCTTTTGAGGAACCTCCATACTGCTTTCCAAAGTGGTTGAACAAGTTTACATTCCCACCAACAATGAAGTAAGGTTCCTTTCTGTCCACATCCCCTCCAGCATCTGTTGTTGTTAGAGTTCTTGAATTTTGCTGTTCTAACTGGAGTGAGGTGATATCTCAATGTTGTTTTGATTTGCATTTCTTTTATGGCTAGGGATGTTGAACATTTCTTCATGTGTCTATTGGCCATCCTTCTTTCTTCTTCAGAGAAGCTTCTCTTTAAGTCTTTCGTCCACTTATTTATTGGGCAGTTGTTTCTTTGAGGATTTGTTGTTGGGTGGTTTAATTTTTTGAGTTCCAAGTATATTTTAGATATGAGACCCTTGTCTGTTGTATGGCTAGTAAAGGTCTTCTCCCAATCGGTGGGCTTTCTATTGATCTTGCTAGCTATGTCATTTGCCCTGCAGAAGCTCTGCAACTTCATGCAATCCCATTTGTCCAACCTTTCTTTGATTTGTTGTGTTTCCGGGTCTCTATTCAGAAAATTTCGGCCTGAGCCAAGGAGACCTAGGGTTTCTCCTATTCCATCCTGTAATGTTTCAGAGTGTCTGCTTTGAGTTCAAGGTCTTTGATCCATTTGGAGTTGATTCTGGTGCAGGGTGATATATAAGGATCTAGCTTTAGTTTTCTACATGTAGTTAACCAATTTTGCCAGCACCATTTACTGAAGAGGCTGTCTTTCTTCCATTCTATTGTTTTAGCTTCCTTATCGAAGATTAGATGGCTATAGGTTTGTAGGTTCATTTCTGAGTTTTCAATTCTATTCCATTGGTCCTGAGGTCTGTTCTTATGCCAATACCAAGCTGTTTTGATTACTATGGCTTTATAGTAGAGTTTGAAATTTGGTATTGATATTCCTCCAGCAGTGTTCTTTCCGTTGAGAAGTGTTTTTGCTATTCGGGGTCTTTTATTGTTCCATATGAATTTTTGGATTGCCTCTTCTATTTCCTTGAAGAATGAGGGTGGAATTTTGACAGGTATTGCGTTGAATTTGTAGATAGCCTTGGGAAGTATTGCCATTTTCACGATGTTAATCTTGCCAATCCAGGAGCATGGGAGGTTTTGCCATTTTTTAAGTTCTGTGTTGATTTCCTTTTTCAAGATTTTAAAGTTTTCATCATAGAGGTCCTTCAGTTCTTTAGTTAAGTTAATTCCTAGGTACTTTATTTTTTTGTGGGGCTATTACAAATGGAGTTGCTTTCCTAATTTCAGCCACACATTGAGGGACAACTAATTTTAAAAGGAAGTAGTGTATATTAGTACGTGATGTTGCAAGTTAACAAGCCTGAAAATATATGAGAGTTGGATTTGACCCACTTCATCCCCTCAACTCTGATCACTTTCTTGATTCCTCATTGCTTTCTAACAAGCTGTCTTCCTTCAATATCGCTGCTGCAGTCTAGCATTTGATAGTTTCCTTTGCATGTCAGTTGCATACTTTGTCAATTCTCCAGTCTTCATGAGGCTTTGGATTGTTCACTATAAACTAATATGCTTTGCATCTTATTTACTTATATTCTATACGTATATAAAATGATAATATCTGATTAATTATGTGTTTGAAACTGGTCTGATTTCTCCTCATTTCATATAGCTGAGAAAAAAATTTATAATCTTTGGATTATATAGGATTTAGTATCTTTTTTAGGATTTTGATTTTTCTTGAAACCGATAGAAGAACCCATTAGGAAATTTTGTGTTTCAATGTGCTATTTGTGACAGATGTGTTCAGGTAAGATCTAGCTTTTAGAAAGAGAAGGTTGGAAATCATGTAAATCATTTTGAAAGTTATAGAACTGTTTCTGGCTATACATGGGAGTTTTGTTGGGTTAAAGATCCCCCAACAACAAATCCTCAAAGAAACAACTGCTCAATAAATAAGTGGGCAAAAGACTTAAAGAGAAACTTCTCTGATGAAGAAAGAAGGATGGCCAATAGACACATGAAAAAATGTTCAACATCCCTAGCCATAAAAGAAATGCAAATCAAAACAACATTGAGATATCACCTCACCCAGTTATAATGGCAAAAATCAAGAACTCTAACAACAACAGATGCTGGAGGGGATGTGGACAGAAAGGAACCTTACCTCATTTTTGGTGGGAATGTAAACTTGTTCAACCACTTTGGAGGTTCCTGAAAATACTTCACATAGAACTCCCCTATGACCCAGCAATCCCACTTTTGGGCATTTACCCAAATGTTTACAAACAAGACCACACTAAAGCTACCAGCACAACTATGTTTATTGCAGCATTATTTACCATAGCTAAGATCTGGAACCAACCCAGATGCCCCTCAGTAGAAGAATGGATCAAGAAAATGTGGTATATATACACAATGGAATTCTATGCCTCCATCAGAAAGAATGACATTGCCCCATTTGTTCGGAAATGGAAAAACTTGGAAAAAATTATATTAAGTGAAGTAAGCCAGGTCCAAAGAAACATAGTACCCATGGTTTCCCTTATTTGCAAAATCTAGTATATGTATGAGTCAAGCAGAAAATGTCAGATAATGTGATGTCAGGAAAATGAACCCTTAGATATGTATTTTAATGTTTTTTTCTTTCATGCATGTGTTTCTAAGGCATTTATAAGATTATCTCTTTGTTGCTTTGTATGTCCGTCCCCCACAGTATAACCCCTGCTTTCACTATATTTGGTGTCAGTATAACTTGTGGAGGAGATGGGGAAAAAACAGTTGTTTAAGGATACAGGTGGAACTGTTGCAACAATGAGAAGTACAAGTTGTCATATCCAAAATGAGCTTTACAACTTTGGTGCGGGGGGGGGGAGGGTGGGAGCGGGGAGGGGGAGTGGGGAAGGAGAAGGATTGGGATTGGGGGTGCAGGGGGGAGGCTGGGAAGTGATGTGAAGGGTAAACAAAGGAGGAGGCTGCAATGCTTGGTAAAAAATGCACGCATTATCCTGCCCATGCAATTGTAACCCCTCTGTACAGTATGTTCACAAATAAAATAAAATTAAATTTAAAAAAAAGAAAAAAAAGATGAGTTAGCATTCATGATAAAACTGGAAAGTAGAATGACACAGTTTAGTAAAGAAAAATGAATAAATGGTACAAGGATTATAATTTGAATTCTATGGATGAAGAATGGAGATAAATAAAATATTCATAATTTGACTAATTTAAAGTTATTTAAGAAGAAACAAGTCATTAGAGATGCTACCAGAGATCACCAGGAGCCTTTTTGAAAAATAAACATTCAGATAAAGGAACACAATGTTGCAGTTGGTTTTTTCCCCCACATATTTTATTAGGATTAATATGTTGTACAAGGGGTCATTTTGATATGACCAGATCTCTTTATAATTGCCTTTTAAAAAATAAATGTTACTTCTTCAAAGGGGTTTTATTATAGTATTCACATATGGTATCTGTTACTTTATTACAGAGATCAAATGTATGATATAATTAGTATATTCCATAAGCACGCCTTAAATCTCTCTTAGCTGGAAATCTGTTTTGAGGCATGCTTACAATAAAATGTAGCAATGGAAGGATATATATGTTTATTTGCTTTATTATCAGAGTCATAAAAGAAGTATGTTCCATACCTGAAATATACATTTGTCAGTTTTATTTATGTGTGAAACTTGGGCTTTCCTTCATGTTTTATCACCACTAATTAACCCAGTATACCCATTGTTTTTAATCCTTTTAATTTTTTAGCCTGAATATTTTATGTAAGCTTAACCATATGTTACAGTGAATTTTCTTCCAATATTCTCCATTATTTGATTGACACCATTAGATAGAAATGCTATTTATTGTATATAACTTTAAAAAATATAGCTTACAAAGTACTGTGCTGTGTTTGCCTTAGCATAGTTTAGCCCAGTTAAGTGACATGATATCAATTTACTGATTTAAGAGCACAGAAATAAAACTAGCTTCATAGATCTTTTTTGAGAAAAGACTTTAGCAACCAATCACGTTTCAGAATTATTTTCCTCAAATCACGCAGGTTTGCATATTTGATCCTTTGAAATCTGGAACTGCTCTAACAAAATGAAAATACATGCTGGTTAGTGATTATTTGAGATGGTTTCAATTCATTTTAATATATTAGCACTTCACACTAAATTCTAATTTTCAGAAAGCCACCTTAACATGACTACTGCAATATTATTGAAGCAGACTGAATTAATTAGCTCTGATAAAAATTTCCAAGAGTTTTTGTTCACACCTTAGTGAAGGAAGTTATGTTTTTTTTCTGTGCATACGTGTGTGTGTGTGTATGTGTGTATGTTATGATTTTCAGCTCCATATAGATTAGGATAATGTCCAAACACTTGCTGAATGGTATGAATTGAATAAATTGTACACACACACACACACATACATGTACAGATTAAAATGTGTAGGGAAGTTTTAAAATTCATGCTTTGTTTCCTTTCCTTTTTTTCTTATAAAAATAAAGTTGAAGAATCCAAGGTTTTTTCTTCTTTTTTAAAAAAATTAGAGAGGATAATCATCTGTAACAGAAAATAAAATTGTATCAAATATTTCATGACTCATCATTTTAACTAACAACTGATTTAATATATTTTACTACCCATGCTAGACTAGAACTATCTGTTAAAAAGAGACACACATATGTTCAGATACTCATTTATTTAAAATATAATAATAGAACACTTATTACATGGTTTTCTGTATACTAAGAAACATAAAGTAATTCAAATGATCCACTATATCTTCAATGAATTCACCATAGAGGATATTTTTAAGTTTTGTGGAAAGTTAATTGAGATAAAAATATAAGAACAATATTTAAAATGATAGATAAAAAAGCATTTAGATTGCATTTTTTGACTTAAAAATTGACCAAAATATAGTCTCTCTTATATAAAAATCATAATACTTAATCTTTGAATGTGTAACCTTACATAAAATATGCTACTCTCACCATATAACAACTCCCATTGTTTTTCTAGTGATTATACTTAGTACAGTCTGTTCAAAGAGAATTACCATTTATCTCTACAAATATTATCATGACGTATATGCTAGAGGATATGTGACAACATCCTTGAAGTATAAAGCTCAATCATAGTACTTACAATGGTTTGTCAAGTTGAGTGATGTTAGTATGTAACAAATTACTCAACTCTGGAAGTGGCGCTGTGGCTCAAGTGGTAGAGGGTTCGCCTTGAGCTGAAGAGCGCAGGGACAGCGCCCAGGCCCAGAGTTCAAACCCCATGACCGACCAAAAAAAAAAAAACAACAAATTACTCAACTCTTCAACAAGAAGCAGTACATTTATTTTAACTGGCTTAGAGAATATTTTAGTTCAATATTTAGGTTACAACTAATTTCTTAAAGTATCTAGTTCAACTTGTTAAAGTTGTCTTAAAATGCAACCAATTTTCCTTCGATGAGAAGGAGAAATTTCAGGCCAGAAAGATCTTCATCACATATTTAAGGCAACATTCTCAGATTGCAGGGTAATGTTTTAAATAAAGTATTTTAACATGTCTGTGTTTAAGGAGCTCTTCATGAAAACAATTATGTAATCAGTATGTCATTTTCTCAGAAGTATGACTTATCTTTCTTTTATCTTTACTAATCTAGTAGGGAAAAGTGTTCTACAGATTGAATTAATTATTTTTATAAATAAAAAATAATTTGTAGCCTGGCACTGGTGGCTCACGACTTTAATCCTTGCTACTCAGAAAGTTGAGATCTGAAGGTCGTGGTTCAAAGCCAGTTCTGGCAGGAAAGTCCGTGAGACTCTTATTGCCAATAAACCACCAGAAAAAAAAAAAAAAAACGGAAGTGACGCTATGACTCAAGTGGTAGAGTGTTCTCCTTGAGCTGAAGAGCTGAGTAACTTTACCCAGGCCCAGAGTTTAAGCCCCATGATAGCAAAAAAAAAAAAAAAAAAAAAAAAAGAAAGAAAGAAAAAAAAAGAAAAAAAATTCTTCTAGAGAGAGCAACTGAAAGAAAGAGCAAGAAATCGATAAATATAATTCTATAGCATAATGAGTCTTTTGCTCTCTTGTAAATATGTTTAAGATTTTACTCAATTAACCAATCATTTTGATGGACTCTTATGAGTATTACTACAAAAAGAACGAATTAAGTAATTGCATAACTGAAGCTAAAAGAACTTGTAGCATAATAATGACTGAATATAAATGTGATGCATTGTTAACCTGACATATATTTGACATTATCTTTATACCTTAATTGTAGCCATAGAGTTGCTCAATTTTTATGCGTTGACTATAATTTCCAGTAATTAGCAGATAAATAAGAAAAAAGACCATCAGAAAAATAGATCTCTCAGATTATTTATTTGTCTAATACACGGTATGCACCTATTAATTCTTCACTGTGTTTTTGCAACTTCATTTAATGTTTTGTAGAAAATAAAAAAAAAATATCCTTCAGGAAAAAAAGAAAAAGTGAGTTATGAGAATATAATGCAAATAATAGTAAATACATTCAAATTATCTTTAAGATGAAAAATCCAAGTCCAGAGCAAGAGCCAATGATGCCCACTAGCTGGAAAGGAAAACAGGGGAAGGATTTTAGAGATTTTGCAAGTAGAAACTTCTGTGAGTGACACATGCTTTTACACAGAGCTTGGCATTCACTGTTTTTCCTAGTCCATGCACATATTTCACCAAGAACCTGCATGGCTCATTTCCTCATATCATCGGGCCTCTCCAAAAATCCTTCCTAGGTGAAATTGTTAGAATTATACTGGATTTCCTTGTCAGATCCTGGCAAAATGGAACTTGGGACTGGCATACATAAAGGAAAGATTCACACATGTGCATTCCCTGATAACAGAAACTGTAACAGAAATGTTTCCAATGCACAGAATTTTGAGCTCAAGGACCACCTAGAATGTATTCAAAAATCCTAGCCATACTTACAGTCTTGAGAGGTCAATCCAACAAAGCAATCTGTGATGTCAACTGTAAACATTTGTGAAGCAAGCTCTCATATAATGCTACAATGATCAGTTAGCCATCTTTCATAACACCATTCTCCAGAGAAACCTTAAATTTTCCATTGTTGATTGAATATGCCAGAGGTCACCTCAGCCTGTGTCTCCTCAGATTTTAACCCTTTTTTAAGAAATCTTATTTCTGAATAAGATTTCTTATGATAAAGGACTATCTATGTATTTCTCTTGGATATTGACATATAAAAGGAGCATAGCTCCCAATTTTCATTAGCTCTTCCTTCTCTTCATTTTCTGTCATCACTCTTTAAATTACCAGCAAACACAGGTGAGCTGTAAATTTGGGGGGCCTGCTTCAAAACAGAATATTGCAGGCATGAGGTATTGATGTGAATGTTGCATTCATCTCTATCCCTCCTGCAGCAGCTAAGTTATGATGAGTGTGTCACAGCCATTAAGCAACTGTATGAATGAGCATGGTCTAAAGAGGTAAAAAATATATTTAATTTCCAAACAGTTTACCTCACCATTTTATGGAGTATTAAAAGTATTTTCGAACTGAGTCTTAAAGTAAAATATGCACACTTTTAGATTGAACTCTTTGAGAGATAATAGATTTGACTCTATTTAACAAAAGAATCCAAACATGAGAAGAAGAAATGAAATAATGATTGAAAATGACTCAAATAAGTGCTAAATGAAGGAGGAAAAATGTCAGGACTGTGACCTAAAGTGAAATTTGTACACATAACAAATAATTTATCATGAGTAATAGCATTACAAAAATTAAGTAAATTTGCTAGAAAAACAATTTTTTAAATACAATTAACATTTTTCTTTCTCTTCTCTATGAATGTATGAATGTATGTATGTGTATGGGTGTGTTGAATACATGTAAAATAGGAAGAAAAATAGAAAAAACTTCATGTCACTGTAGTAGATGATAACAGATTGTTTTGGTGTAAAAGTGAAAGGGATGTTGGATGTGTAGCTCAGTGATAAAGTGCTAGTGTACAAATCTCTGAATCTGATCACAGTATAGTGAAAACAAAAACAAAAGAATGAAAGAAACGTAGGAAAAATAGCATTAAAGAAAACGTCACTAGCCTGTGGCTCATGCTGTAAACTGGAGAAACCAGAGGTACTCAGGAGGCTGAGAGCTAAGGAGCACAGTTTGAGACAGCATATGCGGTAATATTAAGATTTTCTTTGTTCCTTATATTTTTTATTGTGAACATATTGTACATAGGGGTTACAATTACATGAGGAAGAAAATGAGTACATTTCCTATCAAGCATTGTAGCCTCTTCCTTAGTTTACGTTTCATATCCCTTCACAGCCTTCCCCCATCCCCACCCAATCCTCCCGCCCATCAAAGTTGTAAAGTTCGTTTTTGACATGACAACTTGTACTTTTCATTGCTGCAACGGGTCCAACTGTAACCTTATTTAAACGAATTGTTTTTCCCCTTCCCCTCCACAAATTATACCAACATCAAATACAGTGAAAGCAGGGGTTATACTGTGGGGAAAGGACATACAAAGCAACAAAGAAATCATCTTATAAATGCGTTAGAAACAAATGCATGAAAGAAAAAAAACGTTTAAATACATATTTTAGGGTTCATTTTCCTAACACCACCTTATCTGACCTTTTCTGCTAGACTCATACATATACTAGATATTGCAAATAAGGGAAACCATGGGACCTATGTTTCTTTGGGCTTGGCTTACTTCACTTAATACAATTTTTTCCAAGTCTTTCCATTTCCTAACAAACGGGGCAATGTCATTCTTTCTGATGGAGGCATAGAATTCCATTGTGTATATATACCACATTTTCTTGATCCATTCATCTACTGAGGGGCATCTGGGTTGGTTCCAGATCTTAGCTATGGTAAATAATGCTGCAATAAACATAGTTGTGCTGGTAGCTTTAGTGTGGTCTTGTTTGTAAACATTTGGGTAATTGCCCAAAAGTGGGATTGCTGGGTCATAGGGGAGCTCTATGTGGAGTCTTTTGAGGAACCTCCATACTACTTTTCAAAGTGGTTGAACAAGTTTACATGCCAACCAACAATGCAATAAGGTTCCCTTCTGTCTACATCCCCTCCAGCATTTGTTATTAGAGTTCTTGATTTCAGCCATTCTAACTGGGGTGAGGTAGTATCTCAATTTTGTTTTGATTTGCATTTCTTTTATGGCTAGGGATGTTGGAGCAATAAAAGACACCAAATAGCCAAAATGCTCCTCAACGGAAAGAACGCTGCTGGAGGAATATTAATACAAAATTTCAAACTCTACTATGAAGCCATAATAATAAAAAAAGCTTGGTACTGGCACAAGAACAGACCTCAGGACCAATGGAATAGAATTGAAAACCCAGAAATGAACCTACAGACCTATAGCCATCTAATCTTCGATAAGGGAGCTAAAAAAATAGAATGGAATGAAGACAGCCTCTTCAGTAAATGGTGCTGGCAAAATTGGTTAACTACTTGTAGAATACTAAAGCTAGATCCTTATATATTACCCTGCACCAGAATCAACTCTAAATGGATCAAAGACCTCGAAGACAAAGCAGACACTCTGAAAACATTACAGGATGGAATAGGAGAATCCCTAGGTCTCCTTGGCGCAGGCCAAAATTTTCTTAATAGAGACCCGGAAACCCAACAAATCAAAGAAATGTTGGACAAATGGG